>NC_057796.1:120776223-120983309 GCF_018294505.1 Triticum aestivum | reverse complement strand
CCCCTTTTACCACTAACCCCCTAATGTATCTATGTCAAGTGGGGCCCGCCCCCTGTAAAAAAGAATTTTAGAAAATAAAAATATAAAATATAGTAAATTAATTAATTAAATACTTAATTACCTTAATTAATTTTGTTTGATTAATTAGTTAAAGTTAATTGACCTAATTAACTAGTTAGTTAAACCTATTAGAATGACATGTGGGCCCCCTGGGCCCAGTTGACCAGTCAACTGGTCAACAGTTGACCTGGTCAACGGGGCTCACTGTCAGCCTCTGGTGGCCCTCCTGTGTGCACTCAGCCGTGTGCACATAGCAATTTCACCTTTTATTTTGAATTAGAATTAATTCCAAAATATTATTAAAATTTTGAAAATCATATAAAATAATTCATAACTCGGACGAAAATGTTTTGTATATGAAAGTTGCTCAGAAAAATATGACGAATCCGAATACACATTCCATTCGTCTGTCACATGGACCTAGCATAGCGAACATGGAACCGTGCCCCCTCTGTTTCATTTGCCGAAAAATGCCAGACTTCGGGAAAACATTCCTGTATGTTTTCCCCCTTCGCGGTATCGTGTAGCACTGCATTGGAGCACCCCTAGCTCTGCATATCATCATGTCATGCATTTGTGTGCCTTATATTTATTGTTTCTCCCCCCCTCTTCTCTCCGGTAGACCCGAGACCGCTGTTGATGCCACCGTGATCGACTACGTCACCGACGACCCTTCTTCCCTTTCAGTAGAGCTTCCAGGCAAGCAAACCCCCTTGATCATTCCAATATCCCCATTCTATTCTCTCTCATGCTTGCATTAGATTTTGCTACTATAATTGATTGCTCCTATTCTGATGCATAGGCTGCTTCCGTAACCTACTCATTGTACCTTACCTGCTTATCCTAAACTGCTTAGTATAGGTTGGTGGTGATCCATCAGTGACCCCTCAGCTTGTCCCAATTGCCCCGGCTTGTTGACCGATGACTCAATCAACGTGATCGACGTCTAGAGCCCGACACATCACCTCACCCCTTTAGTTGTACGACTCTACAGAGCTACTATCGAGTGCCGAGGGTGATACCTCGTAACGCACTCCTGGTGATATCTCTATAGTTTAGTTAATCGGTCCTGGTCTACCGAGGGTGATTCCTCTTTCACCACTCCTGATAAGGACTCTGTCGTGCAACACCTCTAGTGTCAACCTCGAGGGTGGTTCCTCCTAAGTTCGCCTTGAGGATTACATTGAGCGGAATCCATCGAGGGTGATTCCTCGGGTTTTCCCCCTTCATGTTTTGGACAAACGGTTACCCTGACTTTACTTCAGACCTTTTTCAAAGTCGGGTCAACCCCGAGGGGTACCCGCGAGAGATACCAGTCAAAGTCGAATGGGCCCGGAGAGCACCCGCGACAGTTACGGTGGTGGCTGGCTGTTAGCGGTACCACCCAGTGTCAGATGTGGGGTTCCGGCAAACCCTTAAGGTTCGAACACTGGGGTGCGCGCGAAGTCTTTCCCTCCTACCGATCTACGCCCTAGCTCGCTAAGACCTCGCGAACGAACTCGATGAACTCGCAACACAGAAAGACACGAGGTTTATACTGGTTCGGGCCACCGTTGTGGTGTAATACCCTACTCCAGTGTGGTGGTGGTGGATTGCCTCTTGGGCTGATGATGAACAGTACAAGGGAAGAAGAGCCTCCTAAGGTTGAGGTGTTCTTGTGCGTGCGAGCTTGTGCGCGTCTCTGGATCCCATCGCTACTACTGTGGTGGCTAGACCTATTTATAGAGGCCCTGGTCCTCTTCCCAAATATCGAGCGGGAAGGGAGCCAACAACGGCGGGCAAATTTGAAGGGGGACAGCTGTTGGGGAACGTAGTAATTTCAAAATTTTCCTACGCACACGCAAGATCATGGTGATGCATAGCAACGAGAGGGGAGAGTGTTGTCCACGTACCCTCGTAGACCGACAGCAGAAGCGTTATCACAACGCGGTTGATGTAGTCGTATGTCTTCACGATCTGACCGATCAAGTACCGAACGCACAGCACCTCCGAAGTTCTACACACGTTCAGCTCGATGACGTCCCTCGAACTCCGATCCAGCCGAGTGTTGAGGGAGAGTTTCGTAAGCACGACGGCGTGGTGACGATGATGATGTTCCACCGACGCAGGGCTTCGCCTAAGCTCCGCGACGGTATTATCGAGGTGTAATCTGGTGGAGGGGGGCACCGCACACGGCTAAAATATCGTATATCAAGTGTGTTCTTAGGTGCCCCCTGCCCCCGTATATAAAGGAGCAAGGGGGAGGCCGGCTGCCCTAGGCGCGCCAAGGAGAGAGGGGGAGTCCTCCTCCTAGTAGGAGTAGGACTCCCCTTTCCTAGTCCTACTAGGAAAGAAGGGGGGAAGGAAAGAGAGGGAGAGGGAGAGGGAAAGGGGGCTGCGCCCCCCTCTCCTAGTCCAACTAGGATTCCCCTTCGGAGGGGGCGCACCACCTCATGGCTGCTGCCCTCTCTCTCCCCTGAAGGCCCACCAAGGCCCAATACTTCCCCGGGGGGTTCCGGTAACCCTCCGGCACTCCGGTTTAATCCGAAACTTCTCCGGAACACTTCCGGCGTCCGAATATAGTCGTCCAATATATCAATCTTTATGTATCGACCATTTCGAGACTCCTCGTCATGTCCGTGATCACATCCGGGACTTCGAACAACCTTCGGTACATCAAATCACATAAACTCATAATATAACTGTCATCGTAACTTTAAGCGTGCGGACCCTTTGGGTTCGAGAACTATGTAGACATGACCGAGACACCTCTCCGGTCAATAACCAATAGCGGGACCTGGATGCCCATATTGGCTCCCACATATTCTACGAAGATCTTTATCGGTCAGACCGCATAACAAC
Source organism: Triticum aestivum (assembly GCF_018294505.1). NCBI lineage: Eukaryota > Viridiplantae > Streptophyta > Magnoliopsida > Poales > Poaceae > Triticum > Triticum aestivum. Next base: position 120,980,408 of record NC_057796.1, on the reverse strand, counting down.
ATACGTTGTTCCCTTTGTCATCGGTATGTTACTTGCTCGAGATTCGATCGTCGGTATCTCGATACCTAGTTCAATCTCGTTACCGGCAAGTCTCTTTACTCGTTCCGTAATACATCATCTTGCAACTAACTCATTAGTCACAATGCTTGCAATGCTTATAGTGATGTGCATTACCGAGTGGGCCCAGAGATACCTCTCCGACAATCGGAGTGACAAATCCTAATCTCGAAATACGCCAACCCAACAAGTACCTTTGGAGACACCTGTAGAGCACCTTTATAATCACCCAGTTACGTTGTGACGTTTGGTAGCACACAAAGTGTTCCTCTGGTAAACGGGAGTTGCATAATCTCATAGTCATAGGAACATGTATAAGTCATGAAGAAAGCAATAGCAACATACTAAACGATCGGGTGCTAAGCTAACGGAATGGGTCAAGTCAATCACGTCATTCTCCTAATGAGGTGATCCCGTTAATCAAATGACAACTCATGTCTATGGCTAGGAAACATAACCATCTTTGATTAACGAGCTAGTCAAGTAGAGGCATACTAGTGACACTCTGTTTGTCTATGTATTCACACATGTATTATGTTTTCGGTTAATACAATTCTAGCATGAATAATAAACATTTATCATGATATAAGGAAATATATAATACTTTATTATTGCCTCTAGGGCATATTTCCTTCAGTCTCCCACTTGCACTAGAGTCAATAATCTAGTTCACATCGCCATGTGATTTAACATCAATAATTCACATCACCATGTGATTAACACCCATAGTTCACATCTCTATGTGACCAACACTCAAAGGGTTTACTAGAGTCAATAATCTAGTTCACATTGCTGTGTGATTAACACCCAAAGAGTACTAAGGTGTGATCATGTTTTGATTGTGAGATAATTTTAGTCAACGGGTCTGTCACATTCAGATCCGTAAGTATTTTGCAAATTTCTATGTCTACAATGCTCTGCATGGAGCTACTCTAGCTGTAGTGCTCCCACTCACTTTCTTGTAAATACAGGCTTCACCGCAAGTCTGTATAAAACTATATCCTTTGATCAACTTATCAAAGTGTATATTCCTACTCCGAGATGCTTGCACCAGTCCATAGATGGATCGCTGGAGCTTGCATATTTTGTTAGCACCTTTAGGATTGACAAAACCTTCTGGTTGCATCATATACAACTCTTCTTTAAAAAATCCATTAAGGAATGCAGTTTTGTTTATCCATTTGCCAGGTTTCATAAAATGCGGCAATTGCTAACCTGATTCGGACAAACTTAAGCATAGATACGAGTGAGAAACTCTCATCGTAGTCAACATCTTGAACTTGTCGAAAACCTTTTTGCGACAATTCTAGCTTTGTAGATAGTGACACTACTATCAGCGTTCGTCTTCCTCTTGAAGATCCATTTAATCTCAATGGCTCGCCTATCATTGGGAAAGTCAATCAAAGTCCATACTTTGTTCTCATACATGGGTCTCATCTCAGATTTCATGGCCTCAAGCCATTTCCCGGAATCTGGGCTCATCATCGCTTCCTCATAGTTCGTAGGTTCGTCATGGTCAAATAACATGACCTCCAGAACAGGATTACCGTACCACTCTGGTGTGGATCTCACTCTGGTTTACCTACAAGGTTTGGTAGTAACTTGATCTGAAGTTACATGATCATCATCATTAACTTCCTCACTAATTGGTGTAGGAGTCACAGGAACAGATTTCTGTGATGAACTACTTTCCAATAAGGGAGCAGGCACGGTTACCTCATCAAGTTCTACTTTCCTCCCACTCACTTCTTTCGAGAGAAAGTCCTTCTCTAAAAAGGATCCATTTTTAGCAACGAATGTCTTGCCTTCGGATCTGTGATAGAAGGTGTACCCAACTATCTCCTTTCCTTGTGGGAGTAGGAGAAGGGAAGGGGGAAGGAGAAAGAAGGAAGGGTGCGCCCCCCTTCCCTAGTCCAATTCGGACAAGACCATGGGGAGGGGTGCGGCCACCTTTTGAGGCCTTTCTCTCCTTTCCCGTATGGCCCATTAAGGCCCAATACGAATTCTCGTAACTCTCCGGTACTCCGAAAATATCCGAATCACTCGGAACCTTTCCGAAGTCCGAATATAGTCGTCCAATATATCGATCTTTACGTCTCGACCATTTAGAGACTCCTCGTCATATCCACAATCTCATCCGGGACCCCGAACTCCTTCGGTACATCAAAACTAAATAAAACTGTCGTCGTAACGTTAAGCGTGCGGACCCTACGGGTTCGAGAACTATGTAGACATGACCGAGACACCTCTCCGGTCAATAACCAATAGCAGGACCTGGATGCCCATATTGGCTCCCACATATTCTACGAAGATCTTTATCGGTCAGACCGCATAACAACGTACGTTGTTCCCTTTGTCATCGGTATGTTACTTGCCCGAGATTCGATCGTCGGTATCTCGATACCTAGTTCAATCTCGTTACTGGCAAGTCTCTTTACTCGTTTCGTAATACATCATCCCGCAACTAACTCATTAGTCACAATGCTTGCAAGGCTTATAGTGATGTGCATTACCGAGTGGGCCAAGAGATACCTCTCCGACAATCGGAGTGACAAATCCTAATCTCGAAATACGCCAACCCAACAAGTACCTTTGGAGAGACCTGTAGAGCACCTTTATAATCACCCATTTACGTTGTGACGTTTGGTAGCACACAAAGTGTTCCTCCGGTAAACGGGAGTTGCATAATCTCATAGTCATAGGAACATGTATAAGTCATGAAGAAAGCAATAGCAACATACTAAACGATCGGGTGCTAAGCTAACGGAATGGGTCAAGTCAATCATGTCATTCTCCTAATGAGGTGATCCCGTTAATCAAATGACAACTCATGTCTATGGCTAGGAAACATAACCATCTTTGATTAACGAGCTAGTCAAGTAGAGGCATACTAGTGACACTCTGTTTGTCTATGTATTCACACATGTATTATGTTTCCGGTTAATACAATTCTAGCATGAATAATAAACATTTATCATGATATAAGGAAATATATAATACTTTATTATTGCCTCTAGGGCATATTTCCTTCAGTCTCCCACTTGCACTAGAGTCAATAATCTAGTTCACATCGCCATGTGATTTAACATCAATAATTCACATCACCATGTGATTAACACCCATAGTTCACATCTCTATGTGACCAACACTCAAAGGGTTTACTAGAGTCAATAATCTAGTTCACATCGCTATGTGATTAACACCCAAAGAGTACTAAGGTGTGATCATGTTTTGATTGTGAGATAATGTTAGTTCAACGGGTCTGTCACATTCAGATCCGTAAGTGTTTTGCAAATTTCTATGTCTACAATGCTCTGCATGGAGCTACTCTAGCTAATTGCTCCCTCTTTCAATATGTATCTAGACCGAGACTTAGAGTCATCTAGATTAGTGTCAAAACTTGCATCGACGTAACCCTTTACGACGAACCTTTTGTCACTTCCATAATCGAGAAACATATCCTTATTCCACTAAGGATAATTTTGACCGCTGTCCAGTGATCTACTCCTAGATCATCATTGTACTTCCTTGCCAAAATCAGTGTAGGGTATACAATAGATCTGGTACACAGCATGGCATACTTTATAGAACCTATGTCCAAGGCATAGGGAATGACTTTCATTCTCTTTCTATCTTCTGCCGTGGTCGGGCTTTGAGTCTTACTCAATTTCACACCTTGTAACACAGGCAAGAACTCTTTCTTTGACTGTTCTATTTTGAACTACTTCGAAATCTTGTTAATGTATGTACTCATTGAAAAAACTTATCAAACGTCTTGATCTATCTCTATAGATCTTGATGCTCAATATGTAAGCAGCTTCACCGAGGTCTTTCTTTGAAAACTCCTTTCAAACACTCCTTTATGCTTTGCAGAATAATTCTACATTATTTCCGATCAACAATATGTCATTCACATATACTTATCAGAAATGTTGTAGTGCTCCCACTCACTTTCTTGTAAATACAGGCTTCACCGCAAGTCTGTATAACACTATATTCTTTGATCAACTTATCAAAGTGTATATTCCAACTCCGAGATGCTTGCACCGGTCCATAGATGGATCGCTGGAGCTTGCATATTTTGTTAGCACCTTTAGGATTGACAAAACCTTCTGGTTGCATCATATACAACTCTTTTAATAAATCCATTAAGGAATGTAGTTTTGTTTATCCATTTGCCATATTTCATAAAATGCGGCAATTGCTAACATGATTCAGACAGACTTAAGCATAGATACGAGTGAGAAACTCTCATCGTAGTCAACATCTTGAACTTGTCGAAAACCTTTTTGCGACAATTCTAGCTTTGTAGATAGTGACACTACTATCAGCGTCCTTCTTCCTCTTGAAGATCCATTTATTCTCAATGACTCGCCAATCATTGGGCAAGTCAATCAAAGTCCATACTTTGTTCTTATACATGGATCTCATCTCAGATTTCATGGCCTCAAGCCATTTTGCGGAATCTGGGCTCATCATCGCTTCCTCATAGTTCGTAGGTTCGTCATGGTCAAATAACATGACCTCCAGAACAGGATTACCGTACCACTCTGGTGCGGGTCTTGATCTAGTTGACCTACAAAGTTCAGTAATAACTTGATCTGAAGTTTCATGATCATTATCATTAACTTCCTCACTATTTGGTGTAGGTGTCGCAGAAACTGATTTCTGTGATGATCTACTTTCCAATAAGGGAGCAGGTACAGTTACCTCATCAAGTTCTACTTTCCTCCCACTCACATCTTTCGAGAGAAACTCCTTCTCTAGAAAGGATCCATTCTTAGCAACGAATATCTTGCCTTCGGATCTGTGATAGAAGGTGTACCCAACAGTCTCCTTTGGGTATCCTATGAAGACACATTTCTCCAATTTAGGTTCGAGCTTATCAGGTTGAAGTTTCTTCACATAAGCATCGCAACCCCAAACTTTAAGATACGACAACTTTGGTTTCTTGCCAAACCATAGTTCAAAAGGCGTCGTCTCAACGGATTTCGATGGTGTCCTATTTAGAGTGAATGCAGCCGTCTCTAAAGCATAACCCCAAAACGATAGCGGTAAATCAGTAAGAGACATCATAGATCGCACCATATCTAATAAAGTACGGTTACGACGTTCGGACACACCATTACGCTGTGGTGTTCCGGGTGGCGTGAATTTGTGAAACTATTCCACATTGTTTTAATTGAAGACCAAACTCGTAACTCAAATATTTGTCTCCGCGATCAGATCGTAGAAACTTTATTTTCTTGTTACGATGATTTTTTACTTCACTCTGAAATTATATGAACTTTTCAAATGTTTCAGACTTCTGTTTCATTAAGTAGATATACCCATATCTGCTCAAATGTTCTGTGAAGGTCAGAAAATAATGATACCTGCTACGAGCCTCAATATTCATCGGGCCACATACATCTATATGTATGATTTCCAACAAATCTGTTGCTCTCTCCATAGTTCCGGAGAACGGCGTTTTAGTCATCTTGCCCATGAGGCACGGATCGCAAGCATCAAGTGATTCATAATCAAGTGATTCCAAAATCCCATCAGTATGGAGTTTCTTCATGCGCTTTACACCAATATGACCTAAACGGCAGTGCCACAAATAAGTTGCACTATCATTATTAACTTTGCATCTTTTGGCTTCAATATTATGATTATGTGTATCACTACGATCGAGATCCAACAAACCATTTTCGTTGGTGTGTATGACCATAGAAGGTTTTTATTCATGTAAACAGAACAACAATTGTTCTCTAACTTAAATGAATAACCGAATTGCAAAAAAATGATCAAATCATATTCATGCTCAACGCAAACACCAAATAACACTTATTTAGTTTCAACAGTAATCCCGAAAGTATAGGGAGTGTGCGATGATGATCATATCAATCTTGGAACTACTTCCAACACACATCGTCACCTCTCCTTTTACTAGTCTCTGTTTATTCTGCAACTCCCATTTCGAGTTACTACTCTTAGCAACTGAACCAGTATCAAAATACCGAAGGGTTGCTATAAACACTAGTAAAGTACACATCAAGAAGACGTATATCCAATATACCTTTGTTCACTTTGCCATCCTTCTTATCCACCAAATAATTGGGGTAGTTCCGCTTCCTGTGACCAGTCCCTTTGCAGTAGAAGCACTTAGTCTCAGGCTTAGGACCAGACTTAGGCTTCTTCACTTGAGCAGCAACTTGCTTGCCGTTCTTCTTGAAGTTCCCCTTCTATCCCTTTGCCCTTTTCTTGAAACTAGTGGTCTTGTTAACCATCAACACTTGATGTTTTTCTTGATTTCTACCTTCGTCGATTTCAGCATCACGAAGAGCTCGGGAATTACTTTCGTCATCCCTTGCATATTATAGTTCATCACGAAGTTCTACTAACTTGGTGATGGTGACTAGAGAATTCTGTCAATCACTATTTTATCTGGAAGATTAACTCCCACTTGATTCAAGCGATTGTAGTACCCAGACAATCTGAGCACATGCTCACTAGTTGAGCGATTCTCCTCCATATTTTAGCTCTAGAACTTGTTGGAGACTTCATATCTCTCAACTCGGGTATTTGCTTGAAATATTAACTTCAACTCCTGGAACATCTCATATGGTCCATGACGTTCAAAACGTCTTTGAAGTCCTGATTCTAAGCCGTTAAGCATGGTGCACTAAACTATCAAGTAGTCATCATATTGAGCTAGCTAAACATTCATAACGTCTGCATCTGCTCCTGCAATAGGTCTGTCACCTAGCGGTGCATCAAGGACATAATTTTTCTGCGCAGCAATGAGGATAATCCTCAGATCACGGATCCAATCCGCATCTTTGCTACTAACATCTTTCAACATAATTTTTCTCTAGGAACATATTAAAAATAAACACAGGGAAGCAACAACGCGAGCTATTGATCTACAACATAATTTGCAAAATACTATCAGGACTAAGTTCATGATAAATTTAAGTTCAATTAATCATATTACTTAAGAACTCCCACTTAGATAGACATCCCTCTAATCATCTAAGTGATTACGTGATCCAAATCAACTAAACCATGTCCGATCATCACGTGAGATGGAGTAGTTTCAATGGTGAACATCACTATGTTGATCATATCTACTATATGATTCACGCTCGACCTTTCGGTCTCTGTGTTCCGAGGCCATATCTGTACATATGCTAGGCTCGTCAAGTTTAACCTGAGTATTCCGCGTGTGCAACTGTTTTGCACCCGTTGTATTTGAACGTAGAGCCTATCACACCCGATCATCACGTGGTGTCTCAGCACGAAGAACTTTAGCAACGGTGCATACTCAGGGAGAACACTTTTATCTTGAAATTTTAGTGAGAGATCATCTTATAATGCTACCGTCAATCAAAGCAAGATAAGATGCATAAAGGATTAACATCACATGCAATCAATATAAGTGATATGATATGGCCATCATCATCTTGTGCTTGTGATCTCCATCCCCGAAGCACCGTGCTCATGATCTCCATCTCCGAAGTACCGTCATGATCACCATCGTCACCGGCGCGACACCTTGATCTCCATCGTAGTATCATTGTCGTCTCGCCAAATAATTGCTTTTACGACTATCGCTACCGCTTAGTGATAAAGTAAAACTATTACATGGTGATAGCATCTCATACAATAAAGCGACAACCATATGGCTCCTGCCAGTTGCCGATAACTCGGTTACAAAACATGATCATCTCATACAACAAATTATATCACATCATGTCTTGACCATATCACATCACAACATGCCCTGCAAAAACAAGTTAGACGTCCTCTACTTTGTTGTTGCAAGTTTTACGTGGCTGCTACGGGCTTAGCAAGAACCGTTCTTACCTACGCATCAAAACCACAACGATAGTTTGTCAAGTTGGTGCTGTTTTAACCTTCGCAAGGACCGGGCGTAGCCACACTCGGTTCAACTAAAGTGAGAGAGACAGACACCCGCCGGTCACCTTTAAGAAACGAGTGCTCGCAACGGTGAAACCAGTCTTGCGTAAGCGTACGCGTAATGTCGGTCCGGGCCGCTTCATCTCACAATACCGTTGAACCAAAGTATGACATGCTGGTAAGAAGTATGACTTATATCGCCCACAACTCACTTGTGTTCTACTCGTGTATAGCATCAACTCATAAAACCAGGCTCGGATGCCACTGTTGGGGAACGTAGTAATTTCAAAATTTTCTTACACACACGCAAGATCATGGTGATGCATAGCAACGAGAGGGGAGAGTGTTGTCCACGTACCCTCGTAGACCGACAGCGGAAGCGTTATCACAACGCGGTTGATGTAGTCGTACGTCTTCACGATCTGACCGACCAAGTACCGAACGCACGGCACCTCCGAAGTTCTACACACGTTCACCTCGATGACGTCCCTCGAACTCCGATCCAGCCGAGTGTTGAGGGAGAGTTTCGTCAGCACGACGGCGTGGTGACGATGATGATGTTCCACCGACGCAGGGCTTCGCCTAAGCTCCGCGACGGTATTATCGAGGTGTAATCTGGTGGAGGGGGGCACCGCACACGGCTAAAATATCGTATATCAAGTGTGTTCTTAGGTGCCCCCTGCCCCCGTATATAAAGGAGCAAGGGGGAGGCCGGCTGCCCTAGGCGCGCCAAGGAGAGATGGGGAGTCCTCCTCCTAGTAGGAGTAGGACTCCCCTTTCCTAGTCCTACTAGGAAAGAAGGGGGAAGGAAACAGAGGGAGAGGGAGAGGGAAAGGGGGCTGCACCCCCCTCTCCTAGTCCAACTAGGATTCCCCTTGGGAGGGGGCGCGCCACCTCATGGCTGCTACCCTCTCTCTCCCCTCAAGGCCCACCAAGGCCCAATACTTCCCCGGGGGGTTCCGGTAACCCTCCGGCACTCCGGTTTAATCCGAAACTTCTCCGGAACACTTCCGGTGTCCGAATATAGTCGTCCAATATATCAATATTTATGTCTCGACCATTTCGAGGCTCCTCGTCATGTCCGTGATCACATCTGGGACTCCGAACAACCTTCGGTACATCAAATCACATAAACTCATAATATAACTGTCATCGTAACTTTAAGCGTGCGGACCCTTTGGGTTCGAGAACTATGTAGACATGACCGAGACACCTCTCCGGTCAATAACCAATAGCGGGACCTGGATGCCCATATTGGCTCCCACATATTCTACGAAGATCTTTATCGGTCAGACCGCATAACAACATACGTTGTTCCCTTTGTCATCGGTATGTTACTTGCCCGAGATTCGATCGTCGGTATCTCGATACCTAGTTCAATCTCGTTACTGGCAAGTCTCTTTACTCGTTCCGTAATACATCATCTCGCAACTAACTCATTAGTCACAATGCTTGCAAGGCTTATAGTGATGTGCATTACCGAGTGGGCCCAGAGATACCTCTCCGACAATCGGAGTGACAAATCCTAATCTCGAAATACGCCAACCCAACAAGTACCTTTGGAGACACCTGTAGAGCACCTTTATAATCACCCAGTTACGTTGTGACGTTTGGTAGCACACAAAGTGTTCCTCCGGTAAACGGGAGTTGCGTAATCTCATAGTCATAGGAACATGTATAAGTCATGAAGAAAGCAATAGCAACATACTAAACGATCGGGTGCTAAGCTAACGGAATGGGTCAAGTCAATCACGTCATTCTCCTAATGAGGTGATCCCGTTAATCAAATGACAACTCATGTCTATGGCTAGGAAACATAACCATCTTTGATTAACGAGCTAGTCAAGTAGAGGCATACTAGTGACACTCTGTTTGTCTATGTATTCACACATGTATTATGTTTCCGGTTAATACAATTCTAGCATGAATAATAAACATTTATCATGATATAAGGAAATATATAATACTTTATTATTGCCTCTAGGGCATATTTCCTTCAACAGCTAGTACAAGCTATCCTGACAAAAGTGGTCTTCGCCTGCGAAAATCTCTGGTGGTGACGCCGTCTGGCCGTCCTTCTAGTCTAGGTCTCGTTGCACCAATATAGCAACCTTTGCATGATGCCTCATTACTCTTCGCCTGCGCTGGCCTCTTTAGCACCAAAGAGGAAATAAGGACGCTGCACGCGCTGGCACCCGCTTGGCGCCTGCCTGGTATCGTTCGTCATGGCTCACGTCACGAGAGCCTCATGAGGTTTGCCCCGCCTTGATATCTCTGCTCCTCGTGAGCCCGCCTGGCTCGGCCACTCCCGAGGAGGTCTTGCATCGTCCGCCTCGCGAGGCTTGGACCCTCGCGAGGGTCTTGGATGCCTTGTTGATGAAGATGGGCTGTACGGCCTGCTGGCTTAGCCACGCTGTGGGCCGCAGGCAGGCAAGTCTGGGGACCCCCGTTCCCAGAACGCCAACAGTAGCCCCCGGGCCCAATGTGCGCTCAGGCTTGGCTTCGCGGCGAAGCCAAGGGTCATGTTCGGAGCACCGCGGGCCCCAAAAGCCCGCGGCCTCGGTTGACGCGTGGCGGTTGATTGGACGTGGGCGTCTCTGCTTCCCCACGCTGCATCGGCAACTGCACGACTTGACAAGTCCCTGCGACATACAAGGAAAACCATCATTACCTGCGATCGTGGGAGACGCCGGTTGGCCTTCTCTTGCTATAAATGGGGAGGGGGGCGGAGCCCCTGTCGCCCATCTCTTCCTCGCTTGCTTGCTTCTTCTTTCCTTCATTGCTCGCAGTGCCTCCGATGGGGCCACGAAGGAAGTTCTCTGCCGTCGAGAAGGGGAAGGCCCCTCGCGAGGGCCCCGGTTCCCCGGCGCCCAAGCGCGGTCGCGGCCGTCCGCACAAGCACGCAGCGACCCCCGCCATGGCCCACCGTCGAGGCGGCGCCGCGGCACGCGGAGGGGATCGTCCCAACCATGGCGGTCCAGCTGACGAGGGGAGGTGCGCAATGGTGGCGCGACCTCCCTGCCCGCGCTTCCATTCAGCGGAGGTGTCGCCGGAGTTCGTCGTCTGGTCGGAGAACCTAGCCGGCAACTGGCTCCAGCTTCCGCGCTTCTTTGTCAATGAACTGACGGCCCCTGGTCCAGGCGGGCTCTGGTTGCAGGCGATGGTTGCTGCAGCAAGGCCTCTTGGGTCGCGGTCGAGACTTCCACCGCGGGCAACATAGCCCTGGCCCGCGGCTGGCAGACGTTCGCCCACGCGCGCGGCCGTGGCAGGCGGTGCACGCTCCACTTCAAGTATGACGGTGGATCGACCCTCTATGTGAGGGTGTTCGGGGAAGATGGTCGCCGCTGTCACATCCCTAGCTTCTGGCAATGCACTAGGCTAGCTTCATGTGTGCATCATGTTTAATATTTGAAAGAAACTTGAAATGGGGATGTTCAAACCCTAGCATTAAATCAACTCAACTAGGATGGATTAAAATCTTTTCAATAAACCCAAAATGTCCCTAAGAAAAGTTCATGATTTCTGGTTAAGGTGGAAACCTCTGCCAAAAATGATGAATATATTCTTAGATCATTTTTGGATTTTTGAATTAAATCATATTTTATTTGACTTTGGGCATTTAAATACTATAAATATTTAAGTGCTCAAATGATTCGGAAACTAAATGTGGGTCACTGGAATAATCCAGAGAGAGTCCACAAATTATTTCAGGAGTTTCCAAAATGGGTTAGTATTGTTACTAATTCAAAACAGAGGAAAGGAAATAGAAAACAGAAACAAATGAGAGAGAGAGAAGTGCTTACCTGTGCAGCCCACCAGAGCCAGCCCACCAGAGCCGGCCCAGCTCCTGTGCTGGTCCAGCACTGTGCGGCCCAGCCCACCGCAGCCGCCACCGTCTTCAACCTCCTGCCAGTAGGCAGGAGGGCGTGTGCCTGACGCGCGCGTGCACGCGCCGGCCACCTCCTGCTTGCCGCTTCCTCCTCGACGCGCCTGGAGACGCCACGACACCCCCCCGGACCTCCCTCACTCTTCCCTGCGCTCTTCCCCTCCCTTGCTGCCCTCTCTCTCCCGCGACCGAACGCCACCATCATCGCCGCTCACCGCTGCTGCGGCCATCGCCTTCCCCCTTGCCCCTCCGTGCTGTCCAGAGGCTCCGCCTCGACGCCACGGAGCTTCAAGACGAAGCACGCGCCCGCGGGACGCCCGAAGCGACGCCATTGTCATCTTCCTCGCCGCCTCGGCCACCGGACGCCGTCGTCGAATTCGCCGCCGCGGAGACCTCCCCGAGCCCTCCGACGATTCCATTGGATGCGCCGTGAGCTCCCCGTCACTTTCCCCCTAACCCCGCTGCCTTTTGCTCGCCTTAGCCGTCGCCTCCTTTCTAGCCATAGCACGCCGCCGCCTAATGCGTTCGCGACCTTCCATAGAGTATTCCTAGCGCTAGCACCCACCCGTTTGCACGCCGCAACAGCTAACCCGTGGCCACCCGAACTCCGGCGGCCGCAACCGAGCTCACCGCCGTTGACTCCGGCCACCCCAAGCCCAACCAAGGGCACCAACGGATGCGCCGTTGCGCCAGCTGTCCGTAGGGCCCAACGGCGCCTCGAATGGTGCCCGTAGAGGAATCCCGAGCCTCTCCGCCGCGTCCGTCATCGCCGGCGATGAGTCGCCGGCGGGTTTGACCCCGCCGACCAGGAGGTTTGACCTTTCCCCGGGTCAATGACAGGTGGGGCCGCCCCGGGTTAGATTAGTTTAGATTTTAGTTAGACGCTAATTAAATTTAGTTAGCCACTAACTCACTGACATGTGGGCCCCGCCCTGCTAACACCCTAGTTAGGGTTAGATTAGCACTAACTAATTTGGTTAGTTAGCTGAGTCACTGACCAGTGGGCTCCACTGGTCAGGTTTGACCTCGACGCCTGTTGACCTGCTGAGGTCAGCATGACGCAACGCTGACGCAGTAATCGATTTTCTGGACTTATTCTTATACAGGAAATTCTAGAAAATGCCCAAAACTTCTAAAATTCATAGAAAATTATCTGTAACTCCAAATAAGATAAATTATATATGAAAAATGATCAGAAAAATCCAATCTATCCATCTGTACCTTTTCGATGCATGTTAGAGCAACTTATAGCTACTGTTTAGGACAAATCATGTAAATGGCATTTGAATTTCCACATATGAAGTTTTAATTTGAACCTAAGGTTCAAACCAACTCCATTTAATATGTTGCTAGTTGCATTAGCTCAAAACACATTCATATTTCCATGTCATAGCATGCATCATATTGTGCATTGCATTGATCGTGTTTCTTCTCTATTTGCCGGTGTTGTCCCCTCTCAGTAGACGTTGCTTCGACGATGCGATCGATGACACCGATGAAGAGCTATACTATCTTCGGAAGTGTCAGGCAAGCAAAACCCCCTTGTTCATTCCGATACAATCCCACTCTCTCGCTCCTGCTCTCTTTTACTGCATTAGGACAACAACATTTCATCTGTTACTTGCTGCGGTAGTTGAACCCCTTTCCTCTGCATGACCTGTCATTGTCACAGTAAATAGATGAAACCCACTAGCATGAGTAGGAGTTGTTTGAGCCCTGATGTGCCTACTCATTCATGCTTGTTTGTCATGCCTGCTATTTCTTAGAGTTGTGTCAGGTCTGATTCATCGGGAATGAATTGGAAAGTTGTGAACATGTCCTACTGTGTGAGAGCTAAGTGAGTGAACACGATTTGGTAAAGGTAGCGGTGAGAGGCCATGTAGGAGTACATGGTGGGTTGTCTCATTGAAGCCGTCCTCAGGAACTGAGTTCTGTGTTTGTGATCCATGAACAGTTACTACCACACATTGGGTTCCGGTAACTCGACCCCTCTCGGCTTATTAACCGCCTCGAGCTCTGTCCAGGAGTTGCAACTAGTTTCTGGTGTTTGTAGGTTGTGTTAGTAGTCTACCAAGTGGTACCCGGTACAGGTGGGCTTGGGATAGACTAGGCACCGTGGCACGGTGTACCAAGCGTAGATCCATCCGTCGAGGTGGGCTTGGGAACCCTGCACACATCGTTTGGGGCCGTGAGCGACACCCCGGCCGGATCTCCTTGCGGATGGAACCCGAATAGGCGATAAACCTGGACGAGAGACTTGTGTGGTTAGTCAGGTCGTGGACGACTCCCTCGCCAGGCTTCCGCTTGAAGGTTGCCGAGGTGCACGACGTGTACATGGTGGTAAGTGGCGAGAGCGTGTGTGAAGAAGTACACCCCTGCAGGGTTAACATCATCTATTCGAATAGCCGTGTCCGCGGTAAAGGACTTCTGGGTTGCCTACAACAGTTCATAGACAAGTGAAAGTGGATACTCTAAAATACGCAAGATAAGCGTGAGTGCTATGGATGGCGTCCTCGTAGGGAGATGGGAGCGAATCCATAGTGGTGTATTGATATGGTGAATATGTGGACTCGTGTGCGCCACCTCAAAAGAGTTACTTGCAGTCGTAGTTCAGGATAGCCACCGAGTCAAAGCTGGCTTGCTGCAGTTAAACTCCACCACCCCCTTTGTTGATACCGATGCATATGTAGATAGTTCTGATGTAAGTCTTGCTGGGTACATTTGTACTCACGTTTGCTTATTTTATGTTTTGCAGAGAGACGTCAGTCTTGCTAGTAGTTCCGTGTGGACTTCGACGTTTAGCTTGATACCTCAGCTACGATCTTGTGCCCTCGGCAGGATCTGGTAGATAGTCAGGCTTCTCAGCCTTTTTCATTTGTAGATGTCTGTACTCAGACATGTTAAGCTTCCGCATGTGTTTGATTTGTATGCTCTGAATGTTGGGTCATGAGACCTATGTTTGTAATATCTGGCTCTTCGGAGCCTAATGAATAAATACTCTGAGTCGTAGAGTCTAGTTGTGATGCCATGTTGTATTTGCACATAGCGAGCATATTATGTGTATGATTGAAATGCTTGGTATGTGTGGGATCCGACAATCTAGTTGTTTATCCTTGGTAGCCTCTCTTATGGGGAAATGTAGTCTTGTGCTTCCATGAGCCATAGTAGTCCGCTATAGCCCGGTCCACCGGAGTCCTGCTAGCCCAGCACTACTGCTCCGGAACACATGACTGGCCGACATGTGATTCACCTCATTCCTATGTCTGTCCCTTCGGGGAAATGTCACACGGTGACATCCGGAGTCCTGCCTAGCCTGCTACAGCCCGGTTCACCGGAGTCCTGTTAGCCCAGTGCTACAGCCCGGATTCGCACGCTGCTAACCGACATGCTCGATGTTGATTCATGTATGCCTGTCCCCGTAAGTTAGTGCCACTTTGGGTTCACGACTAGTCATGTCGGCCCGGGTTCTCTGTCATATGGATGCTAGCGACACTATCATATACGTGGGCCAAAGGGCGCAAACGGTCCCGGGCCATGGTAAGGCGACACCCGTGGGAATACCGTGCGTGAGGCCGCAAAGTGATATGAGGTGTTACCGGCTAGATCGATGTGACTTGGAATCGGGGTCCTGACAGCTTTGGTATCAGAGCCTGCCTGCCTGTAGGATTACCAAGCCAAACTGGTCGAAGTTGAGTCTAGAAATGCTTTAGTTATGTAAGGGAATTGATTGTGGAATGGAACGTAAGGCTCTTTTTACTCCTTTACCTTATGCCCTTCTAATCTGAGTCGTTCTCTTCTCATTCTACGGGGATTAAGAACTACGCTTCTCATCTTTCTATCAGGATCACGTGTTACTACTCTGTAGACTTATAGGATTGACCGATTTAAGCCTCAGTTCAGTTCCTACTACTTCCGTATGTTCATAGTTGGTCTCGGAACCTTGTTATTGTGATGTTGAGCGGTTATGCCACCATTTCACTTGATGTCTCAAATCCTTTCTGAGCATTTACAGCCGTTATGCTGTCCGAGTCATCCCAGGTTTCTAAACCATCTGATGCATTTGCAAAATCCTTTTCCTCTGGTTTTGTTGTTTTTTTAGGCCAGGTTAATCACACTAATTGCTGAGTTGAGGTATTCTATTGCCTCGACATATATGTTGGAGTTATTATTACGACCCTAGGTGTTTTAGGGAGTCACCTAGTAATCTAGCAATGCTTTGTATTCCCAGTGTGATGGTTCTGGCCATTATTCTCGAAGGCATCCCGTGATGCCATTTAGTAGTAGGTATTCTACTCTTGGGTTCTTGACCCAAGATTCACTCTACTTACCTCGTGTTGATAGTGTTGCTCGTACCTTTAGGATATTAGTAACCTTTGCGATAGTCCTCGAGGTCCGTGGTATACCATTCTTCCAAATACCATGAACCATCCTTGGCAGAAGTTCCTCGTTGAACCAAAAGATCACAACAAGAGTGCTCTCGATGAGTTCTCCATTCTACATTGTGAATCTGCCAGTTCTACCTTTCTGCATGGGTTATCCGGAAGAAATGTTGAGCTTTGCTCGACATACTAATCTATGCATCCACATCTCAGAAAGATATATGCCCCTTCGAGTTGTCTCTCTTTAGTTGTATTCTGACCCACGTCTATCAATTGATAGTCAGGAGTAGTTGTGCATTCATGCCCATTGATACCTTTCTATTCTTGTTGTCTGTCAAGCCATTCTATTTCAGAATGACTAGGAGAAAAAAACTCCAGTACCTCATCCATTTCGAGGATTGGGTCAAAGTAGTTGTATTCCGTAGATCAATTGCCAATCCAGCCTTTGATCTGTTCTACCTTGGAATGTCACCCTCTTTCATATCAAGAATGACGTGAGAATTGCACGATCTCTCATGAATTCTTGATGTAGTGATACTTCTCGCCATCATTATTCATCTCTCGATCTCCGTGTTGGTTGTAACCGGAATGCTGACAAGTGAACTATGATGTGTGAAATCAATACTCCTAGCAACCCCGTTGCTTGGTAGTTAATGGACAACAATCTCATTCTTAGCGTGTTGGTTACTGAATCATCATCCTAAGATTTATCGTGCGACCTAGTCCATTTTCCCTGGTGCACACCTCGATCAACGAGATAGGATTGTGTCAATCCATCACTCTCTGGATCACATCGTCTTGCCCTGAAAAGCAAGATTGTTCTCGAGCTTAGTAACATATCGGTGGTTAGTGATTTTCCGAATATCTTCTCGGAGGGATCACCAAGTTGTCACCTGATCGCTATGTTGAGTTCGTGATCAAGTTGGTTTTCCAATAAACCACTCTTTCTCCAAGAATCTGTGTTGGATACCTTGAGCTAGTTGGTTAAGCTAAACAACAACTCGGAGAGTTGGAAGATAAAGCTTGCCTGACTTAGTTCTTTCCAAAGGATATCTCTTGTGTGTGTGTTTGTTGTAGAAAGATGATTTCTTCATTGATTGGTCCTCGTGATCAATTAATGGACCTATCATCTTAACCAAACTTTGATTTGAGTATGGGCTAATATCAAATCAAATCAGAACCAACGATGTTCGTAATGTTGTCTTACTCGTGGTTGATTCCTCGAGCATACACCATTACATCTTTTGGTCTGACCAATGCTATCATCATGTTCACATGATGGTGGAAGTCCAGTGATATGGAAATTCCGATGAGTTGCTGTTGAGCCCATCAGCAGCATTTTGTCTCCTCCATGATTCGTGTTGAACATCCAGCTAGTGTTGGGAAATTGTGTAAGCATTTTCTTCATGCTCTGTTCATGAAGTATATGTTTGGATGAAAGTAGTGACTTCATGCTCTGTTCATGCGGTAAAAGGCTAGGGAATCAAATTAGCAACAAACACCAAGAGCAACTTCGATTAAGGAAAAGCGAGCCAACTACGGAAAGCAAATGAAAAGCCGCGTCTGGCACCTAATCTAGTCTTCAAGTCTTCTCAACAGCACGGAGCTAAGTGCTGCCACTAGGCGTGGGCGGGAGCCCCAGGGCCTGAGGTCGGCGCTCCTGAGACTCCGGGGCGTGTATAGCCCCAACTCATTATTACGTGAGAGTGTCACGGGCGGCAATTCTTCACTGGCACCAGGCCTTCTTCACAGGCTCTGGGCCTTTCTTCACAGGTTCTGGACCTTGCTTCATAGGCTCTGGGCCTTGCTTCATGGGTAGAACTTCCGGAGGTGCTGGATGTTCCAGGCGTTTTGGATAGATGTCCCTTCTTGCGTCTCCAGGCGCACGGCGCCAGGCCTGGAGATGTGGACGACCCTGAACGGGCCCTCCCACATGGGTGAAAGCTTGTGCAACCCTTCCCTGGAGAGGACCCGCCTCAGGACCAGGTCACCCGTCTCGAGCGTCCTGGAGCGAATGTTGCGGCAGTGGAAACGCCGCAGCGCTTGCTGGTACCTTGCCGCCCTTAATGCAGCATCGCGCGACGTTCCTCCCCCAGCACGAGATCCATCCCCCGCATGGCGTCCTGCTATGTTTCGTCGAACGCCAGAGCCCGCGCAGAGTGATGCTTGACCTCGTGAGGGAGGACTGCTTCGGCTCCGTAGACGAGGAAGAACGAAGTCTCGCCCGTTGGCTTGGTAGCGGTGGTGCGGATGGACCACAGCACGGACTGGAGCTTGTCATGCCAGCCCCTGCCGCAGGCCTCCAGCTTCTTCTTGAAGGTCCTGGTCTTGAGGCCCCTCAGGACCTCAGCGTTGGCGCGCTCAGCCTGACCATTGCTCCTGGGGTGGGCCACCGAAGTGTTGCAGATCTGTGTTCCAAGGTTAGCACAGTAGGTTTTGAAGAGGTTACTAGTAAACTGCGAGCCGTTATCTGTGATGATGCGGTTGGGGACCCTGAAGCGGCTCACGAGGCCCTTGATGAACTTGACGGCAGAGCTGGCTGGGATGGTACGGACGGCTTCCACTTCCGCCCACTTGGTGAACTTGTCGATGGCGACGTAGAGATAGCGATAGCCCCCTGATGCCCGTGGGAACGGGCCTAAGATGTCCAGCCCCCAGACTGCGAACGGCCATGTGAGAGGGATGGTTTGGAGGCCCTGAGCAGGCTGATGGATTTTCTTGGCATGGAATTGGCAAGCTTCGCAGGACTTCACTAGCTCGGTTGCGTCGTTGAGCGCTGTAGGCCAATAGAATCCACTACGGAACACCTTGCCGACGAGGGTCCGTGACGATGAGTGATGCCCGCAGTCCCCGCAGTGTATGTCAATCAGCAGCTCCCTTCCTTGATCGCTGGAGATGCAGCGCAGTGTGACATCGTTCGGCCGTTTCCTGTACAACTCGCCGTCTTGAATGCAGTACGCCGTGGCTTGCCGGGCCACGCGCTCCGCGTCCTCTTCCTTCTCCGGTAGCGCCCCGTGTGTCAGGTACTCCTTGAATTCCTTAGTCCAGCATTCCTCCTAGGACTCGAGCGCCAAGAGCAGCCGAGCTCCTGAGGTCGGGCCACAAGCCGGTGCTCCCGTGACCGGGGGCTGTGGGAGCTCCTCCCGAGGCTGAGTAGTGCTTGAAAGGGGTGGCGTAGCTGATGGCTTGAAGAGCCTCTCCTCAAAGACACCAGGCTCTTCTGGTAGCCGCTTGGATGCTCTCCTGGCGATGTCGTCGGCTTCTTTGTTGGTGCCCCGGGGCACGTGCTGCAGCTCGAGACCTGAGAACTGCTTTTCCATCTTGCGTACTTCCGTGAGGTAGGCCTCCATGTGCTCGTCCTTCGGCTTGTACACCTTGTTGGAGAAGTTGACGAGGAGTTGCGAGTCGCCTCTGACAGTGAGGCGCTTTACCCCCAGAGCTGTCGCAGCCTTCAGGCCAGCTATGAAGCCTTCGTATTCTACGATATTGTTGGAGACCTTCTCGCCGTGCTGGAAGCAGAGTTGCACGGCGTAGTAGACCTTGTCCTGGGTGGGCGAGATGAGCACCGCTCCGTCTCCCGCGCCCTGGTGCGCGAAGGCGCCGTCGAAATACATGACCCAGCCGTCTGGAGCCTCGCTCCCTGGGGAGGTGGACAGGTCGTCCCCTTCCTCAAGTGTCGGGGCATCCGTCCATTCTGCCACAAAGTCAGCGAGCGCAGCCCCCTTGATGACCCTGGTAGTGCTGAACTCTAACTGGAATGCTTGCAGCTTGATATTCCACTCAGCGACCCTTCCAGCCGAATTTGGGCTCCTGAGTACCCTCTCCAATGGGTAAGCTGAGATGACCTTGATCGGGTGCCCCTGGAAGTAGTGTCGCAGCTTGCGCGAGGCCACCAAGAGTGCGAGCAGGAGCTTCTGAGGCATGGGGTAGCATGCTCTTGCGTCTCTCAGCACGGTGCTGACGAAGTACACCGCGTGTTCGACATGGGCTGGCGCACTGTCGAGGCTGGGGTCCTGCGGAGATTGGTGCATCTCCTGAGGTGGAGGGTTTCTCGAGACTTGGCTGTCCTCAGGAGCTTTTGCGATGTTGTCCTGCCGAGCTTCGTCTGCCCCAGCTGATGCCTTTGCTGCATCCTCCTGATCCTGCGCCACTTCTACTCCGGCTTGGCGCGGCGCGCCCTTGGCATGGCGTTCCTCCCTGACCGCCACCAGCGCTGCGCTGGCGGAGTATGGGGTGGCGGCAAGGTAGAGTACCAGGGGTTCAAGAGGCCTCGGTGCCACCATCACCGGGGGGCTGGTAAAGTATTTCTTGAGGTCTTGGAAGGCCTGATCGGCCTCCGGGGTCCATTTGAATGGGCCTTTCTTCTTCATGAGCTTGAAGAAGGGTAAGGCGCGCTCTCCCAGCTTGGAGATGAAACGCCCTAATGCGGTCACACGCCCCGCTAGCTTTTGCATCTCTTTGAGGGTCTGTGGCGGGCTCATGTCCTCGATGGCCTTGATCTTCTCAGGGTTCGCCTCGATCCCCCTGTGGGACACGAGGAATCCCAGCAGCTTGCCGGAGGGGACACCGAACACGCACTTCTCCGGGTTAAGCCTCGAGTTCACCCGGCATAGGCTCTCGAAGGTTTCCTCCAAATCTTGAATCAATGTCCTCGCCTCGCGAGACTTTACCACTATGTCATCGATGTAGGCCTCTGTGTTCCTCCCGAGCTGCCGCCCCAGGGCGATGTGCATGAACCGCTGGATGGTGGCGCCTGCGTTGCGCAGCCCGAAGGGCATGCAGGTGTAGCAGTACACCCCACATGGTGTTAGGAAAGCTGTCTTCTCCCCATCTTCGACCGCCATCTTGATCTGATGATACCCTGAGAACGCGTCCAGGAAGCACAGCAAGTCGCACTCGACGGTGGAGTCGACAATCTGGTCGATGCGCGGGAGCGGGAACGGATCTTGGGGGCAGGCTTTGTTAAGGTTGGTGAAGTCGACGCACATCCGCTCCTTCCCGCCTTTCTTTGGTACTACGGTAGGGTTTGCCAGCCATTCGGGATATCGAACTTCCTGAATGGTGCCTGCCGCCTCCAGCTTGCGTGTCTCTTGGACGATGAAGGCCTGCTTCTTAGTGGACTGCCGTCTGGCTCGCTGTTTCACGGGGCGTATGTTGGGGCATACCCTTAGATGATGCTGGATCACCTCTCTCGGGGCCCCTACTAGCTGATTGGGCTCCCACGCGAATATTTCCTTGTTCGCACGCAAGAACCTCACCAAGGCTTCTTCTTGTCCCGGGTCAAGGCCGGCTCCTATGGTGAAGGTGGCCCCCGAAGACCCGTCCTCGTTGACCGGCACCTGCTTGGTTTCCGCCTTGTCTTGGGTGAACAACTACTTCTTCTTGGTAGGCGCGGCCTCCTTGGCCTCGTGGGTACCGGCGCCGGCCGGCTGTGCTACTGCCGCGGTCTTGAAGGCGAGCCTAAGCGCCGTCACGGCCTCCTTAGTGTCCCCCTTGATGGTGAGGATGCCCTTGCTTCCTGGCATCTTCATGAGGTTGTAGGCCGGATGGGTCGCCGCCATGAACTGAGCGAGAGCTGGGTACCCGAGGATGGCATTGTATGGGAGACCGATGCGGGCGATGTCGAAGTCCACCAGCTCAGTGCGGTAGTTGTCGCGTGTGCCGAAGGTGACAGGGAGGCGGATCTGCCCCAGAGAGTGGGCCGCTCCACCACCCACTCCTGAAAAAGGCTTGCTGAGGTTGAGCCACTCGAGCGGCACGTGGAGAAGGCTGAAGGCTTCTACGGAGAGCAAGTTGAGGCCGGCACCGCCGTCAATGAGGGTCTTGGTGATGGCCACGTTGCAGATGGTGGGCGTGCAGAGCATTGGGAGCATGCCGGAGCCGACGGTGGAGCCGGGGTGGTCTTCTGAGCCGAAGGTGAGGTCGGCCTCCAGGGCAGCCCAACCTGGCGGAGCCCCCGGGCGCTTGGAGGCGGCCCCGATCTGACAGAGGAACGGTTTGACGTGGCGATCTCAGGGCGGTGCTTGAGAGCCGCCCAGCAGGGCCGCGACCGCATGGTGTGCTAGCACCGCGTAGCGATCGATAAAGAGGTCACGGAGTTCCCCCCAGGAAGCCACTGTGGATCCCGGGAGGTTGAGCAGCCAGGCGCGTGGCTCGCCGACAAGGGCCATGGGGAACCAGTTGGCCATGATCTTGTCGCTGCCTCCGGCTTCGAGGGCAGCCTCCTCGTACGCCAGCAGGAACGGCGTCGGGTTTGCTGCGCCGTCGTAACGCGGCGGCATCTCTGGCTTGAACTTGGTCGGCCACCGCACTCGGCGCAGGGCGGGGGCCAGAGCTCAGTACCCAGATGCCCCGTTGTCGACGCAGGTCGCAGAGGTGGATGGTGGGGAACCCGCCATGGGAGCGAAGTGCGGCGGCACGGGGCACAGGCTGGTGGAGAGGAGCTCCTGCGCACCCCTACCTGGCGCGCCAAATGTCGGATGTGGGGTTGCGGCAAACCCTTAAGGTTCAAACACTGGGGTGCGCGCGAAGTCTTTCCCTCCTGCCGATCTACGCCCTAGCTCGCTAAGATCTCGCGGACGAACTCGACGAACTCGCAACACAGAAAGACACGAGGTTTATACTGGTTCGGGCCACCGTTTTGGTGTAATACCCTACTCCAGTGTGGTGGTGGTGGATTGCCTCTTGGGCTGATGATGAAAAGTACAAGGGAAGAACAGCCTCCTAAGGTTGAGGTGTTCTTGTGCGTGCGAGCTTGTGCGCGTCTCTGGATCCCATCACTACTACTGTGGTGGCTAGACCTATTTATAGAGGCCCTGGTCCTCTTCCAAAATATCGAGCGGGAAGGGAGCCAACAACGGCGGGGATATTTGAAGGGGGACAGCTAGTACAAGCTATCCTGACAAAAGCGGTCTTTGCCTGCGAAAAGCTCTGGTGGTGACGCCGTCTGGGCTCCACGATGACCTCCGTCTGGCCGTCCTTCTGGTCTTGGTCTCGTTGCACCAATATAGAAACCTTTGCCTGATGCCTCGGTACTCTTCGCTGCGCTGGCTTCCTTAGCACCAAAGAGGAAATAAGGACGCTGCGCGCGCTGGCACCCGCCTGGTGTCGTTCGTCATGGCTCACGTCACGAGAGCCTCATGAGGTTTGCCCTGCCTTGATATCTCCGCTCCTCGTGAGCCTGCCTGGCTCGGCCACTCCCGAGGAGGTCTTGCGTCATCCGCCTCGCGAGGCTTGGACCCTTGCGAGGGTCTTGGATGCCTTGTTGATGAAGATGGGCCGTACGGCCTGCTGGCTTAGCCATGCTGTGGGCCGCAGGCAGGCAAGTCTGGTGACCCCCGTTCCCAGAACGCCGGCACCCAGGATGTGGTAGTAGCCCGGACTTGTTCCGACAGCCGTCACTTCAAATTAATAATGCACTAACAGGTTTGGGTATTTGTTCTGAGTTGGTCACTGGCCTATATGCACTAACCGCCACGTGGGAACGTATATGGGCACTCGGCGTCATACGGTTCTTCCGAAAGCTCTGTTAGACGTCCAGTTCAGCATTGTGGCACGGCCTGGTCAGCGCCCCATAGGTGGTGGCCTAGATCGCCCTGCGCGCAACGGCCCGGAGTGCAAAGGGCGATGGTCCCAAGACCCCGGAGCGCTTAGGATGTAGACCGGCGGGGACCTCTCTGCGGAGCCTAGGTAGGACTACGATGTGTTGATCTTCCGAGGCCGGGCATGACCCAGGAAAGTGTGTCCGGCTAGAGTAATCAAGTGTCTTGGGTAATATGGTGCACCCCTGCAAGGAAGTTATCTATTCGAATAGTCATGTCCACGGTAATGGACGCTCGGAGTTGTATCCCGATCTATTACAACTAGAAATGGATACTTGAGATATGAGATGGATATGATGGCTCCGGGATTGCTTTCTCGCAGGGAGCCGAGGAAGGATCTCTGGGCATTAATACTACAACATGCTTGTTAATTATAAAATGCTATTATGTACTCTTCTGAATGTTGCAAGATGCTTGAAGATGCTAGTCTTTGATAGTTTAGACTTTCCCTTCTCTTCTGGCATTCTACAGCTCAGTCCACAGATACAGCTCATTCCTTTCATACTAATGCATACTGAGTATAGATCTGATGTAAGTCTTGCGAGTACATTGGATGAGGACTCACTGTTGCTTTGCTACCTCTCTTTCCCCTATATCCGGTTGCTGCGATCAGATGGTGGATCCCAGGGCCAGATGCCACCCCGTCGACTACTACTACTACTACCCCGACGGAGCCTACTACTACGTGGAGACCATCAATGACCACGAGTAGTTAGGAGGTTCCCAGGCAGGAGGCCTGCACCTTTTCGATATGTATCATGTTTGTGCTTGCCTTCTTACGGCAGTCTTGTTTAACTTATGTCTGTACTCAGATATTGTTGCTTCCACTGACTCTTGTGCTTTCAAGCTTTTGTATTCGAGCCGTCGAGGCCCTGTCTTGTAATATAAAGCTTGTATTATTTTAATTTGTGTCTAGAGTTGTGTCGTGATATCTTCCCGTGAGTCCCTGATCTTGATCGTACACATTTGTGTGTATGATTAGTGTATTGTTGAATCGGGGCGTCACAAGTTGGTATCAGAGCCGACTGCCTGTAGGAACCCCCCTTCCAACTCCATGGCCAAAGTTGAGTCTAGTCTTTGAAAAACTGTATTACTAACATGGTTGTGTGGCTTACGGGCCCACGTCACCAATGGGTGGTATTAGGATCTTGTCGGAGTAAATGGCCACGGGTAGCCCAACCGACTACCCCTGGTTCTTCAGAAAAATTATCAGGCCTTTGGGGCTTCAAGCACTCCAAGCATTTGGGCCGCCTTCCCTGGCCGGCTACCTCTGAAGCCGCCTCCCGGAAGGCGACCCAGCCTCGAGCAACCTCTCCCCAGGACGACTACGGGGTGGCCGACTCCAAGAAGCCGGCCAAGAAGGACGCCGGCTCCTAGCAGCCGGCCGAGACCACAACCACCAAAGCTGTTCCCACATAACGGCGACACGACGGGGTGTGGCCACAGTGCGGCCCACTACCCCCGAAGCCCGAGGCGGGCATGGCTACAGGAGGCCGTACGGGACGGCCGTCTCCCGTGCGGCTCGGCACTGTAGCCATGCTAGCCTCGACGTCATCCACGACCAACTCCTGTACGGCCCAAGGACTGCGGGCCCCTTCAGCCAGAGAGAGGCGTGAAGGCGGCCCGGCCTTTCCCAGTCGGCCAAGAGCATAGCCGGCCTCCAGAAGCCGGCTACTCCCTTCCTCGAAGCAGGAGCCCCATTAAGGAGACAAGACGAGGTAAGGCTACAGTGATAGCCCCCGAGGCGGCCCACTGTAGCCACGCTTACCTCGACAAAGCCCTCGTCATCACAGGCGAGGCTACAGTAAGCAGCCGCCGACAAGACCCTAGGCGGTGGGGCCGGCCTGTCGACCAAGTAGCCGGCAGCCGGCGGGACCCACCAGCCGGCGGGACCCAGCAGCCGGCGGAGAAGCCGGCGAGCGTAGACACTGACGGCTGGGACCAGCTCCCAGTCGGGTTACCATTGTACCCTCGGGGGGTAGGCCTATATAAACCCCCCGGAGCACCCATGCAAAGGGTTCGCTTCTAAGCATAGTTGGCCTCTGAGCATAGAGTTGCCTCCTAAGCATAGCACACACACCATAGATAGAGAGAAGCAAGAGCTAGCCTTGTTCTTCTTCTCCCTTGATCTCAACAGCTCTAGGAGCGATTGTAGCTACCTTTCATCGATCTAGTGATCATGCGGAGACCCCGCAGAGCAGGACTAGGGGTGTTATCTCCTCGGAGAGCCCCGAACCTGGGTAAGATCCGCCGGCGTGCATGTCTTCGCCTCATCCCGTTTCCAGGCACCGGCGACGTTTTATTGGCTCCCACAATGATAAGCCATCCCTTGGCATATGTCGCACCAACCACCCGACATTTGGCGCCCACCGTGGGGCCAGGTGCACCGTCGTCCGGAGACCTGTTCTGGACGGGAACCCTCTTCCTCCCCCGCGAGCGCAGCCAGCCTGCTGCGCCCGATGGCGTTTGCCTCGACGCGCTGCAAGGCGTCGACGACGCCTGCGCAGCGAGCCGCCTCGCCGATCTGCTCGGCGAGACTCGCATCTCCGACGAGCCTGCGTCCGACGCAGGCACCGACTACCCCGAGAGCCGCCTCGTCAGCCTCCTCGACCAGCTTCACGTCTCCAGCGAGCCTGCTGCAGACATGGAGTCGGTCGGCTCCACCGACCCGATGCTCATCGACTCCGACACCGCGTCGCTTGACGCCTACCCCTCCGACGTGGTGGTCTTCGACGACCCCCTCCCTCGAGCTGACAGCGGCAGCAGCGCTATCACCGAAGTGCTGGTCATCAGCCATGTCTCCAACTCGGGCGAGAATGCCCGCGACGCTCAGCAAGCGGCAATGCACGACCTCTCCGTCCCCATCCCGGCCGACGCTGAGACCCTGGAGGCACGCCGCCTTGCCCTCATCGCGGAGGGCCAGAAGATAGCCTCCATGAGACGCCTCACCGAGGCCCACCAGCGCGAAATCGACCGTGCCGCCTTCGGTACGCTGCCGCCTAGCGGCCCGAGCCGGGCCGGCTTCTTCCAGAAGCGCGGCACGGCCGTTGCCAGCATGCTGGGCGCAGATCGCCCCGTCTACGCCACCCCGCTCGAGAATCTGCGAGCCGCTCAGGCGGCTGCAGAGGAGCTCAATGGGCTGGGAGCCGACGAGCTCCCCTACATGACAAGACGGATCCAACAGCTGCTCGACGCGGCTGCGGAACGACACGAAGCCGGCGCCCGTGCTGATAGTCATCCCCCGCGCCGGGAGCACGCCGCGACGTCCCGCTCGCCGACTGCGAGCGGCGCGCCAGAAGAAAGACAAGGAGCCGGCTGCCAGCCGCAGCCGGACTCGCATCACCATCGAGCGCGACGCGGAGGGCCGCCCTCGAGCAGTAGAGCACCAAGGAAACCTGCCTCCTCCCCCGCCTCGAAGAGAAAGACGCCTCACTCCGCCGCCCATCACACATCCGACTCTTGGCGACCGACTCGGCCGCCGAGAAGGAGTCGACGAGAGTGACGCCCGCCACAGGATCGACCGCCTTGCTCGGTCCTTGGCGTTAGAAGAAGAAGACGATGTCGGCCCGCCATGCTTTGGCCCCCGCATCCGCGACGAGCCCTTCCCCAAAGGGTTCTCGCTCCCCAGAGACACGCCCAAGTACAACGGCTCGGTGAAGCCGGAAGATTGGCTCATCGACTACTCCACGGCCGTCAGCATAGCCAACGGCAATCGGCGCGTCGCCGTGAAGTATGTCCCCCTCATGCTGCAAGGCACGGCACGCACATGGCTCAACAGCCTCAAGCCCTACAGCATCAACAGTTGGCTGGACTTCACCGAAGTCTTCGTCCGCAACTTCACCAGCACCTACAAGCGGCCTCCCAAGCCTCGCCAGCTCTCCCTCTGCGTCCAAGGGCCCAACGAGTCGACCCGCGACTACCTCACGCGATGGGCCGAGCTCCGCAACTCCTGCGAGGGAGTGCACGAGGTCCAGGCCATCGAGTACTTCACCGCCGGGTGCCGAGAGGGCACCCTCCTCAAGCACCGACTCCTCTGCGACGAGCCGGCTACCCTCGATGAGTTGCTGGTCATCGCCGACAAATACGCCACCGCCGACTCCTCGATGAAGACCGAGCTGCGAGTAGACGCCTCGGGGAAAGTAATTGCTCCGGCTCCCAAGACGCCGGCTGGCGACCCTAATCGGCGCCCCTACCAGAACGACCACAAGCGCAAGGGCCCCATGCCGACTTCCTCCAGTCGGCAGGTGGCCACAGTTGAAGACGAGCAGCCCGAAGAGCGGCCCGCTCCCAAGAAGAAGGGTGGCCGGCCGCCCTGGCAGCCGTCTTTCTCCTACGAGCAAGCACTCGACGCCCCTTGCAAGTTCCACAGCGGCGCGAAGCCGTCCAACCACACAACACGGAAATGCCACTGGCTCACCCGCATCACCAAGGGTGAGGGAATGTTGCCGCCTCCGCCTCCCGGCCAGCCGCCTCCAGCCCCCCAGCAGCCGGCGGCTCGGCCGGCAGTCGGCGCCATCCAAGACGAATTTCCCGAAGAGCACGCCGCCTACGTCGTCTTCACCAGTCAAGCCGACGACAAGCGCAGCCGACGCCGACAGCATCAAGAAGTGAACGCAGTCGCCTCCAGCACCGCCGAGTTCATGCACTGGTCAGAGAAGCCGATCAGCTGGAGCCAGGCCGACCACCCAGAGGTGATGCCTTCGCCTGGCTCCTATGCAATGGTCTTGGACGTCACCCTCGCGACGGAGAGGCGAGCTGCCAGATTTTCCCGCGTCCTGATAGACGGCGGAAGCAGTATCAACATACTGTACCGCGATACCATGGAGAAGCTGAACATCAAAGCGAAGCAGCTCATGCCGAGCCGCACCGTCTTCCATGGTATCGTACCCGGCCTATCTTGCTCTCCAATCGGCAAGATCAAAATGGATGTTCTCTTCGGAGACAAAGATCATTTTCGCCGGGAAGCAATATGGTTCGAGGTAGTGGATTTGGAGAGCCCCTATCATGCACTACTTGGCCGACCTGCTTTGGCCAAGTTCATGGCTGTGCCCCACTACGCCTACCTGAAGATGAAGATGCCGAGCTCGAAGGGGATCATCACGGTAGCCGGCGACTACAAGAAGTCCATCGAGTGCGCCATGGCCAGTAGCCGGCTGGCCGAGTCCCTCGTGGTGGCAGAAGAGAAGAAGATGTTGGAACGGGTTGTGGCCATGGCCGGCAAGCAGCCGGCCTTGTCCCCCAACCCCAAGGATTGTGATGCGCAGGGCTCCTTCCAGCCTGCCAAAGAGACGAAGAAGATACCTCTGGACCCGGAGAACCCGGAGAGGTTCGCTGTGATTGGGGCGAACTTGGACAGTAAATAGGAAGGCGAGCTCGTCGACTTCCTCCGTGAGAATCGAGACATCTTTGCATGGTCCCCAAAGGACATGCCGGGTGTCCCGAAGGATTTCGCCGAGCACAAATTACATGTCCGAGCTGACGCGAAGCCGGTCAAGCAACCCCTCCGCCGACTGTCAGACGAGAAGCGAAGAATTGTGGGAGAAGAGATAGCCCGGCTCCTTGCCGCCGGCTTTATCATGGAAGTGTTCTTTCCAGAGTGGCTTGCCAACCCAGTTCTGGTTCTGAAGAAGAATAACAAGTGGCGCATGTGTATAGACTACACGAGTTTGAACAAGGCCTGCCCAAAGGATCCGTTTGCTCTGCCACGGATTGACCAAGTGATAGACTCCACAGCCGGATGCGAGCTGTTAAGTTTTTTGGATGCATACTCAGGGTATCATCAGATCAAGTTGGACCCGGCTGACCGCCTGAAGACTGCCTTCATCACTCCCTTTGGAGCTTTCTGCTACCTGACAATGACATTCGGCTTGAGAAATGCCAGTGCCACTTTTCAGCGTTGCATGCAGAAATGTCTCTTGAAACAACTCGGCAGAAATGCCCACGTCTACATAGACGACATTGTGGTGAAGACAGAGAAGCGCGGTACCTTGCTGGAAGATCTGAAAGAAACATTCGCCAACTTGCGCCGATTCCATATCAAGCTCAACCCCGAGAAGTGCGTGTTCGGAGTGCCAGCCGGCCAGCTGCTAGGCTTCCTGGTCTCCGAACGTGGAGATTCCCACCAAGCTGCGAGATGTGCAGAAGTTCACTGGCTGCTTAGCCTCCCTGAACCGTTTTATCAGCCGACTAGGAGAGAAGGCCCTCCCCCTGTACCGACTCATGAAGAAGTCCACTCACTTTGAGTGGAATGATCAAGCCAACCAAGCCTTCCATGAGTTGAAGAAAATGCTGACCACTCCGCCTGTCCTGGCTGCGCCGACTGAGAAGGAGCCCATGCTCCTCTACATCGCCGCGACTAGCCGAGTCGTTAGCACCGTTGTTGTGGTCCAGCGCCCGGAGGAAGGCCGAGCCCAGCTAGTCCAGAGGCCGGTCTACTATCTCAGCGAAGTACTATCCAGCTCAAAGCAAAACTACCCGCACTACCAGAAGATGTGCTATGGGGTGTACTTCGCTGCCAAGAAATTGAAGCCCTACTTCCAAGAGCACCCCATCACGGTCGTGTGCACTGCCCCGCTCGCCGAGATCATAGGCAGCCGGGATGCATCCGGCCGGGGGGCCAAATGGGCCATTGCCTTGGCGCCCTACACGATTTCTATCAACCCGCACCGCCATCAAGTCGCAAGCATTGGCCGACTTCCTCGTCGACTGGGCCGAGACCCAGTACTTACCGCCGGCTCCCGACTCTACCCATTGGCGGATGCACTTTGACGGGTCCAAGATGCGCACCGGCTTGGGAGCCGGCATCGTCCTCACCTCTCCCAAAGGCGACAAGCTCAAGTACACGCTGCAGATCCACTTCGCCGCCTCCAACAACGTCGCCGAGTACGAGGCGCTCGTACATGGGCTCCGGCTAGCCAAAGAACTCGGCATACGCCGGATCCTGTGCTACGGCGACTCAGACTTGGTGGTCCAGCAATCATCTGGCGACTGGGACGCCAAGGACGCGAACATGGCGAGCTATCGTTTCCTCGTCCAGCAGATAAGCGGATACTTCGAAGGGTGCGAGTTCCTTCACGTGCCAAGGGCCGACAACGACCAAGCAGATGCCCTAGCACGGATCGGCTCCACCCGACAAGCCATACCGACTGGCGTCTCCCTCCAGCGCCTCCTCAAGCCGTCCATCAAGCCGTCTCCAGAGTCGGATTCCATCTTCGTACCGCCTGCGCCAGATACAGCCGGATCCGACTGGAGAAATCCCGCAGGCGGCACGGGGACTTCGACAACTGGCCCGGGGACTGCCGTAGTGGCACCCGCCGGGACTTCAACCGGCCGGGACTGCGGCAGTCGGCCCGGGGACTGCAACGACACAAGAAGCGGTGGCCGACCCCAATTCAACACCCAACCCACCCACCCGAGTCATGGTGGCCACATTAACAGAAGAAGAAGTCACAGCTCCCTCATGGGCCCAGCCCATCCTCAAGTTCCTAGTCAGCAGAGAGCTGCCGGCTGATGAGATCTCAGCAAGACTAGTGCAACGACGAGCCGCAGCATACACAATAATCAACAGAGAGCTTGTGAAGCGCAGCGTCACTGGAGTCTTCCAGCGTTGTGTCGAGCCAGAAAAAGGAGTGGCAATCCTCAAAGACATCCACCAAGGCGAATGCGGCCACCACGCAGCCTCAAGATCCCTTGTGGCCAAGGCTTTCCGCCATGGTTTCTTCTGGCCGACTGCCTTGGAGGATGCTAAAGAAATAGTCAAGAGCTGCAGAGGATGTCAAGTTTTTAGTTCCAAGCAACACCTGCCGGCTTCTGCCCTCAAGACCATTCCCCTCACTTGGCCTTTTGCCGTCTGGGGACTGGACATGGTGGGCCCTTTCAAGACAGCCCGCGGCGGCCTGACACATCTACTTGTTGCTGTGGACAAGTTCACAAAGTGGATTGAAGCAAAGCCAATCAAGAAACTCAATGGGCCGACTGCCGTAACATTCATCACCGACATCACCACTCGGTACGGCGTGCCGCACAGCATCATCACCGACAACGGCACGAACTTCGCCAAAGGAGCACTGGCACGTTTCTGCGCGACGCAGGGCATCCGACTGGACTTAGCGTCCGTTGCCCACCCGCAGTCAAACGGCCAGGTCGAGCGAGCAAATGGACTCATCCTCTCCGGCATCAAGCCCCGACTGGTTGTACCACTGGAGCGATCGGCCGGCTGCTGGCTCGAAGAGCTGCCGGCTGTCCTCTGGAGTCTGCGCACTACACCCAACAAGTCAACCGGCTTCACTCCATTCTTCCTCGTGTACGGTGCCGAGGCTGTCATCCCAACAGACATCGAGTTCGACTCGCCTCGGATCACCATGTACACGGAGGAGGAAGCCAAAGAAGCAAGAGAAGACGGCGTCGACCTACTGGAAGAAGGCCGGCTGTTAGCCCTCAGCCGGTCCGCCATCTACCAGCAAGGGCTGCGCCGCTACTACAACCGCAAGGTCAAGCCAAGATCCTTCCAAGAGGGCGACCTTGTGCTCCGGCTGATCCAGCGAACAGCCGGCCAGCACAAGCTCTCGGCCCCTTGGGAAGGCCCCTTCGTCGTCAGCAAGGCACTCGGCAACGACTCCTACTACTTGATCGACGCGCAAAAACCAAGAGCACGCAAGAGAGACGACTCCGGCAAGGAGTCGGAGCGACCATGGAACGCAAACCTCCTAAGACGATTTTACAGCTGAAAAGCAGTATGTATCACGCTACCCCTTTTGTATTAAGTACAAACCAACAGGCCCCCCGAACAGTACTCGGGGACTGCCTTTTATTTATCTATGAATGACGAGTGTCATATCCATGAATGTATTATTACATTTTGAATTTTTGTCCGGCACCGGGTTCGACTAGTCGGCCCGGGGACTGGCCGCCTTGAGCTATATCGAAAGTTTTTCCTAAAGTCAGAAAAGTAGTGCGCCGGCTCCCAAGTCCTCTCTTGTTGAAAGTCGCAGCTCAAAGAACTGACTGTCCGACTAGCAAGAGAGAAGACAGAAAGGACGCCCACACGAAAAATGGCTAAGGAACAACTAACCTATATAGCAAAGAGACGGCCTCCAAATATGCCTGCCGGCTGTCAAAGCAGCCGGCTGGCCGGCTTCCTAAAAAACTTAGCTTTAGTCCAGCAGAGCTAAAGTACTTCCCCTCCCCAATCGGCCAGGCACTCCCCGGCTACAGATTGCAGAGCAACTGTTTGACTGGGGAGGCGGCAACCAAGGGAGGGCGGCAAAGGAAAAAGCAGAAGGACAAAGAGCAAAGCACAAGGAAAAGGCCGAATGCATAAGTTATATACATAAAAGCCGCCAACAGGCCGGCAACTGACATAAGTTCGAATACACCCAGTGGGTGGAATTGTGCGAATTTAACCAAACATTGTTCTAAAGAGTAACAAAGCAGGAAACCAAAAGGCGGCAGACGGGGCGCGACATGAAGGCCGAGCCGGTCGGTGAAGGCGGCCTCGCCGGCTGAAGGAGTGGCCGCCTAGCGGGTCTCGGCTTGGCCACCACCTACGGCAGGCGACGCACTCGCACGCGACGTGGTGCTGGAGGTGCGGTCAGGCTGAGGCTGGCCGGCTGCTCCACCAGCCGGCTCGGCGTCTTCACCTTCCTCCTCCTCTTCTTCACCCTCGTCGCTGGAGTCGATCTCCTCCGCCGAGTCTTCGCCGTACGCCGGGTCCAGCCCGAACCACTCCTCCGGCTGGGCGACTCCATTGTCGTCCACCTCGGGGGCGAAGACGCTGGTGTCGGTGTAGTCGGCGATCGCCGAAGCCCGCCGAATGATGGCCGGCCGCGCCGGCTCCAGCTCCGTGTCGGCTTGCTGCCGCCAGGTAGCCAGCTGGTCCAGGCTCAGGCCGGGATACCAGGCCTTGACGAACTCCAGCGCCCGCCTGGCACCGGAGCGAGCCGCCGACGCCTTCCAAGCCTCGAAGCGGCCGACTGCCACCTCCAGCCAGTCGGCAGTCCGACTGGGGGTGCGAGGGACCACTTGGCCGGGCCAGAGGGCGGCCAAGACCTGTGACCCGGCACGCTGAAGCCGGCGGAGCAGCCGGTGAGCCGGCTGGATGCGAGCCTGGATCGCCAGGAGCTGTTCCTCCAGCGAGCGGCCGGCGGTTGGCGAGATCTCGAAGCCGGCCTGCCTCTTCGCTTGGCGACGGGCCTCGATGGCCTGGTTGGCGGCAGTCGAATAGCCAGGGAAATACTCTGCGCGAAGAAGAAAGGAAGAGAAGAACACCAAAATCAGAAAACAAGCCAAAGTGGCAGATGGCAAGAAAGGACGAAGAGGTAGACGGCTTACCGTCAACCAGATCCTCGATCTGGCCATAGCCGGAGACCAGAGTCTGCCTGGCCTCTGCCCAGCCGGCCGCCTCCGTCTCGAACTCGGCCTGGAGGGTGGCTTCGCGATCCTGCGCAGCCTTCAGCGCCGCCTTGTGGCCTTCCTCCTGGTCGGCCAGCTTCTTGACCAGGCGGTCGCGCTCCTGCACCAAGGCGGCAAGCTCGGCGTCCTTGGCACGAAGAGCAGTCTGGGACTCCCCCAGCTGTGCCCTCAGACTGGCGTTGGCCGCTGCAGAAATGGAAGAAGAAGAAGAACAATAAGAAATCGTCAAGGAAGATCCGACCCGACTGCTCAGCAGTCGGCCCGAATCTCGGGGACTACACCCAGTGGGTGCGCTGACGCGCCCCCACATGAGATAAAGATCAAGTCACGTACCTCGGCTCTCAGTAAGGTCGGCGGTCTTCTGAGTCAGCTCCCGAGCCTGGGAGTTGAAGGCGGCCGCTCGAAGGTTGTGGTAGTCCTGCAAGATGGACAGAAGACCAAAGTAAGAACAAAAACAGCAAAGGCAAATCCTCCAAGAAGTTCCAAGCCGCCTGCTCAGCAGCCGACTCGGAACTCGGGGACTACACCCAGTGGGTGCGCTGACGCGCCCCCACGGAAGAAATCAAGATCAAGAGGAGAAATCAAGTTCAAGAAGAAACAAGATGGGAATACTAACCCGGATGGCCGCCCGCGTTGCGAGGAACTCGTCGGTGAACTGCCTCAGCGCCGCGGCTTGGCTTTGGAGCCGGGTCCGGACGTCTTGTGCAGCCACGTTCACTACGGCTGTCCCTCCGCCTGGCGTCCACCCCGAGGTAGCGCTGGCCGCCTCCGCGTCTCGGGCCGACGAGCTGGAGCCCACGGCCGGCTGTGGCTCCGACGCGGCCTTCTGCGGCTCCGACGCGGCCTTCCCCGCACGCCGGCTTGGTGGAATCCGGACCGCCACCTCCGCCCTCGCGGCCGGCTCGCCCTCCGCCAACTGTGCAGGCGGCGAATCAGGCCGGCCGCCTTGGGCCGCCCCAGTTGGCAGGGTCGGCTCCGGACCCTTCTCCAAAATGATGACGTCGTCGCCGCTTCCTCCCAGCCCCGGCTGGGAGCCGCTGGCTCCCCCTGGCGAGGGCTCCACGTCCCCAGGCGCCATGACGCGCAGGGGGGTGACCATCAAAGCCTCCCCTGCCGCCGCCGCGGCCTCAGCCTCTGCCTGGGCCCTGGCTGCGGCCTCGGCGAGTGCCTTCGCCGCCTCCTCCTCCCGTGCCGCCTGGGCGGCGGCTGCCTTCCGTGCCTCCGCCTCCCGTGCCTCCTGCTCCTCCCGCGCCTCCCGCGCGTTCCTTTCCGTCGCCTCCTGGAGGTCGGCGCGGGGGTCCACGCGGCGGGTGGTGCTCCCAGAGCCCCTTGGCGACTCGACGACGGAGCCGGCAGCCGCCCGCTCAAGTGACAACGGAGCTCTGATCGTCGAAGAAAAGGACGAGAGTTCAAGAACCACCAAAGAAAGAAAGAAAGAGAATACACAAAGAAAGATTCGGACTTACGCCGACACGGTTTGCGGTTGCTTCACCACTTTGCGGAAACGAGCCGCCTTCGCGGCCGCCTCTTCCCGCCTGGTGGCTGCCGCCCCGCCCCTGGGCTTCTTCGTTCGGCTGCCGAATAGACCCTGGGCGGCGCAACGCTTCTGCCCTCCACCCCGAGCAGGCTGCGCGGCGGAGGAGCCCGCGCCGCGTCCAGATGCCGGCTGGCGGCGCGGGACGGCTTCGGCTTCATCCTCGTCCGGCCAGTCGTCGAAGGTAGCAGTGAACCCGGAGCCGCCTGCTTCGCCGCCGGCTTGGCCACCGCCCGGCTCGACGGCGTCGTCCATATGGACCGCCCCCAGGTCGGGGTCCTCCAGGTCGTGTTCGGTCCGGTCGGGGACGAAGCGGCGCTCCACGTCTGACCCGCCGGCCGGCCGAAGCAGAGGGCTCTGTCGAAGAACAAGCCGACTAAGTCAGAGTCGGCCAAGAGATGCTCGGCAACAAGGCTGAGAGAGAGAGAAAAAAGAGACAAGGGGAGCATACCGTAGGCGGAGGATTGGCTCGGCTATATGGCTCCTTGCCGAACTGCCACTCTTCAGTGAGTTGGCAGTTTGCAAGGTAGTTCACCATGTAGGCGACCTCATGGCGCGGCATCTCCTTGGTGCACATTCGGCTCGGATCGAGCTGGCCGCTCATCTGACAGATCAGATGAGGCCGGCTCTGGAGCGGAAGAACCCGGCGCGTGACGAACGCGGCCAGGAGGTCGGGCCCCGTCAGGCCCTCCGACTGGACCATCACCCGCAGTCGGGCGATGGCGGCGTTTCCCGCCTGCGACAGCGTCACAGCCCGGAAGGACCACTGGGGCAGCCTGCCCGCCGGTGGGCCGGCTACGTAAGCCGGCAGGTTGATGTAGTCGCCCCGTGGAGCGATGTTCCGCACGTAGAAGTACGACTTCTGCCACTTCTTCACCGATTGGATCAGCGTGATGACGGGGAAGGGGTTGTCGGCGCCCGATCTCCGCGACGCGATGAAGGCGCCAGTATGAGCCGGCACGCCCTTGCTGCGCGTGCCCAGCTTCGACTGGAAAAGCTCCCCCCAGAGCTCAAGGGTGGGGAGGACGCCGAGATAGCCCTCGCACAGGGTGACGAAGGCAGACAGCAGCACCACCGCGTTGGGGGTGAGATGGTGCGGCTGGAGCTGATAGAATTCGAGCCAGGAGCGGAAGAAGGCGCTCACTGGCAGGCCGAAGCCGCGCAAGAAGTGCGAGCGGAAGACCACCCGCTCGCCCTCCTGCGGCCTCGGCGAGATTTCCTTCGCCGGCGCGAGGCGGACCTCCACTTTGTCCGCGCTGGGCAGCCGCCGCGTGTCGCGGAGGAAGTCGACGTGGTCGTCATGGACGTTGGAGCCGTCCCAATCCCCGCCAAGCTGCTCTACGGTGGGAGGCATGGCGAAAGCTAGCACGGCGGCGGAGGAGCGTGCGGTGGAAGAGCGCGGCGGCGAGGCGCTGTCGCGAGAACGGGCGAGCGAAGAAGACGGTGGAAGTAGGAGGAGCGTGCGAGGGCCTGCCGCCCTCCACCTCCCCCTACTTATAGCCTCACGAGGCCAAAGAGGCCGGACGTGGGGGGAGACGTGGGATTAACTGCGCCCACTCCCCCCACGTCTCGCGTTTATTGCGCATAAGTGCGAGCCGAAACTGCCGCACGGAACGTGCGGGCGGTTTCGGGATACAAAGGATCCGCGCCTGGGCCAGGGCGCGGACGTGGCGGGCCCCCTCCCTGCGGCGACGTCCCGTCACGCGCGTGGGCTGGCAGGCTTTCCGGCCACGTGGTTCGCCGACGGCCCGTGGCCGGCCCGCGGCCCGGTGCACGTGCCAGCGGGTTCCCGCCCTCCGACTCCAGAAGATTTCGACTCAGGCGGCGCGCCTGACCAAGGCCGGCTCCCAGCTGCCGGCTTGTCAAGATAGGAAGCTGATCGAGCTTCTCAACCCCTACTCCACCTCGAAGCCCAATCAGCTTCGGGGACTACTGTCGGAGTAAATGGCCACGGGTAGCCCAACCGACTACCCCTGGTTCTTCAGAAAAATTATCAGGCCTTTGGGCCTTCAAGCACTCCAAGCATTTGGGCCGCCTTCCCTGGCCGGCTACCTCTGAAGCCGACTCCCGGAAGGCGACCCAGCCTCGAGCAACCTCTCCCCAGGACGACTACGGGGTGGCCGACTCCAAGAAGCCGGCCAAGAAGGACGCCGGCTCCTAGCAGCCGGCCGAGACCACAACCACCAAAGCTGTTCCCACATAACGGCGACACGACGGGGTGTGGCCACAGTGCGGCCCACTACCCCCGAAGCCCGAGGCGGGCATGGCTACAGGAGGCCGTACGGGACGGCCGTCTCCCGTGCGGCTCGGCACTGTAGCCATGCTAGCCTCGACGTCATCCACGACCAACTCCTGTACGGCCCAAGGACTGCGGGCCCCTTCAGCCAGAGAGAGGCGTGAAGGCGGCCCGGCCTTTCCCAGTCGGCCAAGAGCATAGCCGGCCTCCAGAAGCCGGCTACTCCCTTCCTCGAAGCAGGAGCCCCATTAAGGAGACAAGACGAGGTAAGGCTACAGTGATAGCCCCCGAGGCGGCCCACTGTAGCCACGCTTACCTCGACAAAGCCCTCGTCATCACCGGCGAGGCTACAGTAAGCAGCCGCCGACAAGACCCTAGGCGGTGGGGCCGGCCTGTCGACCAAGTAGCCGGCCGGGGACCCAGCCGGCGGGACCCAGCAGCCGGCGGAGAAGCCGGCGAGCGTAGACACTGACGGCTGGGACCAGCTCCCAGTCGGGTTACCATTGTACCCTCGGGGGGTAGGCCTATATAAACCCCCCGGAGCACCCATGCAAAGGGTTCGCTTCTAAGCATAGTTGGCCTCTGAGCATAGAGTTGCCTCCTAAGCATAGCACACACACCATAGATAGAGAGAAGCAAGAGCTAGTCTTGTTCTTCTTCTCCCTTGATCTCAACAGCTCTAGGAGCGATTGTAGCTACCTTTCATCGATCTAGTGATCATGCGGAGACCCCGCAGAGCAGGACTAGGGGTGTTATCTCCTCGGAGAGCCCCGAACCTGGGTAAGATCCGCCGGCGTGCATGTCTTCGCCTCATCCCGTTTCCAGGCACCGGCGGCATTTTATTGGCTCCCACAATGATAAGCCATCCCTTGGCATATGTCGCACCAACCACCCGACAGATCTTTTACTCCTCGTCTATACTCTGGGAATCCGATCTCTCTTCTATTTGGGTTAAATGATTTTGCTAAAGCTAACATTAGGATTTCGTGATCACATCCACCCGGAGGTTTGCCTTACCCACCTTTTTGGAGTTGGGGGGCAGGATCTTCTTCATAGTGTTCACGGGCTGCATGATCCTTTTATCTAGGGCACCCTGCGTCATCCCTTGCAGATTCCTCGCTCCAGCAGTTTTCTCCGACGTTGATGTAGCCTTTGCTATGTCTCGTTGTTGTATCCCTCCATTGCGCGCCAGCATGCCGCCTAATGGTCTAGCTACATGTGTTTCTGAACTCATGCTGCCATTTTTCTTATCGGACTCCGCGCATGGATCTGCATGTCTTCATTGAGATGTATCTACCGCACCTCTTTCTTTGTGCATGTTACCTCATAAATGATTCATTGTCTCTACAATTGCTCAATGCTAAACTACCCCTGGTACCTTTTAGCAGGATTGTTAGATCCGCTGGTCATGGCCATGGTGCCAACGCTCCACCACCGCCCGAGTACATGGCCAGAATGATCTAACAGTTTGAGCTGAATCGCCAGTTCATGGAAGGAATGATGGCTCAGTTCCTCGCCCCAACTTGAACCAACAGCCATCCCCAGTGACACTGCAAGACTTTGCACGTCTCAACCCAACCATCTACCGTAGCTCAACTCAGCCACTTGATGCTGATGACTGGCTCCGTGACATCACCCTCGAGCTAAGAGTCTACTGATGTAGCCCCTGCCAGCTATGTCACCTTCTCGGCATATTATCTGAAGGGTCCCGCTACTCAATGGTGGGACATCCACATGCGTTCACTACCTGCTAGAACGATCATCACTTGGTCAGATTTCCAAGCTACTTTCCGTGCCCGCTTCATTCCTCAGGGAATCCTGGACAGGAAGAAGCGCGAGTTCCGCAACCTGACCCAGGGCAACAAGACAATGGATGCTTATCAGCAGGAGTTCCTTGACTTGTCCCGCTATGATGAAGAAGACATTGCCACTGATGCACGCAGTCAGGAAAAGTTCCGTGATGGACTTCAAGCTGATATCAAGCTAGCGCTCCTCCTGCATGACTTTGCTAATTTCACCACCTTGACGAGCAAGGCCATTCAGGTCGAAACTGGTCTGCAGGAACACCTGGGAACCCTCAGGCGCAACCGTGAAGTGGGTTCATCTTCAGGCCCGTCACTGCAGAAGCGTAGGATTTGTATCCCTCACGGCATGTATCCACCAGCTGCAACTGCACCAAGGCAGTCCTATGCTGCACCTCGCCTGCCTCCACCACCACCTGGGCAGCCAAGATTTCAAGCTGCACCACCCCGAGCTCCTGCTCCTCATCCAAATGATGGGCTATGCTTCAGGTGTAGTCAACCAGGTCACCGTTCCAGGGAATGCCCTCAAAATCAGTGCCAGCTTGCACTCCCTCCAACTGGCCATGGTAACAATCAGTACCAGCTTGCACTTCCTCCAACTGGCCATGGTAACAATCAATACCAGCTTGCACTTCATCCAACTGGCCATGGCCACCCTGGTACCGTGTTGGGTACTCTTCTTGTAAACTTAGTACCAGCTTCGGTTTTATTTGATTCAAGAGCATCACATTCTTTCATATCAGAAGATTTTGCATTCATGCATTGCAATAAGTTCAAAGATATGAACAATCCGCTAGTGGTACACACCCCTGCGGGTCAATGCCAAACCACCATGGTTAGTCACGACGTCCCCGTTGAAATTGAAGGGCTAGAATTCCATGTTTCCCCCATTGTTTTGAAGTCATCCAATATCGACCTCATTCTAGGAATGGAATAGTTGAAAGCACATACCGCTTCTATCATTTGCACCACTAAAACCGTCCATCTACTACATACTTCAAATGAGATAGTTAGCTACCATGCTCATCTTGTTCGAAATGCCGAAGCACGGATTATTCCTTGAATGCGTAAACGCTTCTCCTCTTGTGAGAATTGATAACGCTCCTTCACCAATGTTTTCACTAAAGTTATGGCGACATTTCCTTTTGGTAACCGTTGCGAGATTTCATCGATCAACGAAGTATGAAGTATATGTCCGGTCCGTGTTCTCAATAAAGATGAACGTCGCACCCGTCAAAGGGCTATCAAATTTCTAAAAGGTTCAGTGGTCAAATCATTCTGAAGATGCAGCCACTAGGGAACGTGAGGATCGTCTTCGTGATGAATACCCCGCTTTATTTCCTTCTACCTCCTAAAATCTCGGGACGAGATTTCTGGTAGTGGAGGAGATTTGTAACGCCCGGATAATTAAGCTACAGTAAACCTCTGTTAATGATGCCATGTCATCGCTTTTACTGTTGCTAAGTCCCACGTTGATTGAAACCGGTTAAAATTAAATTTAAATTAAAGTCAAATAATTAAAGTTTTCAAATGTCAAAACTAAATAGTACAAACTGTGGCAAATAATTCATAAGTAATATTGGTGAAGAAACCACAATTTTATAAAAGGTTTAAATGCACTAAAATACTTAAGACAGTGGCTTAAACAATTATTTAAATGCCTTTTAAATAATAAAAGTATGCAAAGTATTTCATTTTTGCACCAAACTTTTTGTGGCAGTGGGCTAGGTGATAGCACTAAATTAGGAGTTGGTTTTACAATTTAGAAAACCAAAAAATAGGAAAAAATAAACATAAAGAAATGAAAAGAAAAAACAAAATATAATAAAAAGCGGAAACCTCCCTAGGCCATGGCCCAACTGGACGCCATAGCCAGCCGGCCCACCTGGTCGCGCACGCCTCCCTTGTTCGGGCGACCGAGGCGCTACAGGGGAGGGGTTGGCCCCGACCACCTCGCCGGCACCGACGGGGGAGGATAAGGCCACCCCTCCACCCGCCCCCTC
This sequence comes from Triticum aestivum, assembly GCF_018294505.1. NCBI lineage: Eukaryota > Viridiplantae > Streptophyta > Magnoliopsida > Poales > Poaceae > Triticum > Triticum aestivum. The sequence continues at coordinate 120,938,595 of NC_057796.1, read as the reverse complement.
GCCTCCCTCCTACACTTTCCCCCTGCCTCGCCTTTCCCCCTCGCGCACTCTGTCAGATCTGTCGCACACCACGGAGCGCCGAGCCCAACGCCGGCACCAAAGCCGCCGCGCTCGTCCTTGTTGCCGTCCTTGCCCCCTCCCCGCCGGTCGCCTGTGAGCCTCGCCGCCCGAACACCTGCACTAGAGGGTGAGGAACCCCGACCCTCGTGGGAAACCACGGCCACCTATGGGGCCATGAGCCCCATTGTGGTTCGGCGGGGGGATGGGCACGTTGCACAAAGAGCGGAGGAGCGTAACACAGAACGACAGAGATCACACGGGTAGTTTTACCCAGGTTCGAGCCACCGTGAGGCGTAAAACCCTATTCCTGCTTTGGTGGATTGATGGTGGATTGTGGTGGAAAATGCAGCGCTCTTGCCTGGCAAGGTTGCCTCGGGGCGAAAGCGACTACGCGTATGAGTATGCGAGGGTCTGAATCCTCTCTACAGTTACCATGGGCCTCCTTTTATAGAACAAGCGGTCACCACAGTGGCAAATTAGTATTTACGTACTGATTAGATAGCAAACAGTGCTATCATACCTAACTCTGCAGGCGGACAGAGCGCATTAAATGCGCCGCTTAGTGTCACATCACAGCGTGCCCCGTAAGCCTTGCCGGGCTGTTTTGCCAGCTTCGCGCCTGCTTGCTTGACATGTCTCAGGACGGGTGTCATTTGGAGGTGTTTTTCATAGGAAATGGCTGCCATGTGCCAAGAAGTAGACACTTAGTCACTCAGGGGCTTGACACCGCACTGATCGATGATTTGCCTCGGTGTCAGGTGGAGCGGTGAAACTTTGGCAGGGCAGCCTACCCTTGCCGTGCCCGACAAGCCTGCCGGGGCGGTCTGGTGGCTTATCTTCGGGGCAACCTCGTCCTCGCCAGGCTTGCCTTCCCGGCAAGGGAGGTTTTTCCCTAAGTGATATCTTGTTTCTCTGGCTTGACTTGGTCTTCTTGATCTGCACTTTGATTCTTCAAAGAACTGATCTCCAGTGCTTGGTCTGATCTTGGGTGCCACAATCTTGTCCTTAGGCCTGTGCATAGTCTGGGCAACAGACCCAGGGTTTGTTGCACCGATAGGAGCCCCCGGGCCTAGCCCGAACGCCCTGCCGGGCATCGTCGGGGTAGGCCCTAACCAGTCCACAAGCTGGAGCATAGCGGTGGCTCGCCCTTTGAGATCTTCTTTGCTTCTTCATTAACCTGAGCCCAAGTCAGATTCCGGTTCTCCCGCGCGTCGTGTAACACCAATTTTAGTGGGGCCACTCTTGCAATGGTCCGTGAATGACTTTAACGCATGGATGAGTAACTGCCAATTCACTCTTCCCACCACGCCCTTATCCTTTGCCACGTATGCTGCATGCATTGACTGGGGTAGGTAACGGAGGCGCGTGGTGCAGGAGAGCATCAAGGCAGGGGCGCGGTCTTCATGGATTGGTGGAGGTGGGCGGTGAATAACCACCGAGGGATCGGCTCTCTGCCCTGACCCGCCTATAAAAGGAAGGGCGGGGGAGGAGCGGAGGCATTCATCCTCATATCCCTCCTCCTTCATCCTATGCTTTCTTCTGGTTATGCTAAAAGGGAGAGCCAGGGCCACGCCCCGGGCCCTAGCTTGGGGTCGGTGATGTCGAATGCTTGTGCTGATTCTTGGGGAGTGAGAGGAGGGTATGGTCACGCCTTCGCTGGGGCAGGATTCCTCTTTCATACGAGCCCCAGGAGGGTGCGCGGGCGGCGCGCGGTAGCACCGGAGGTAGCGACTCTGGTGTGCTCGTCACCGGGCCGCCCGTGGCTTCAATTTTAGTGGGGGGCAACGCAAATGACACCATGCTAAGGTTCGTAATGGACGTAGGGTGTGGTAGTCGATCGTGGTCTATTCCCCCTCTTCCCGCAGCGCCGGAGGGAGATCGTAAGGGTGGTTTGCCATTGGTGAAGGCGGACCCTACCTCCCCGGGTACTGCCCGTCTGGCGCGTGGGAGAGCTCCTCGTCCTCATGCATGCCCCCTTAAAGGGTGGTGGCTCCTTATCTTCGGGTCGTGGAGACGACCATGCTCTCTGTGGAGTTTCCTGGAGCGCATGGCACCCGCCTTGGCTGGTGTGGTGGGAGCTTCGAGCGATAGTGGTACGAAAGGTGGAGGCAACCCATGATGCATCAAGAACAGGGCGACCGCTCCGACGAGTCGTCTTTGCCGGCAGCACCATCGTCTCCGTCTGGGCTTCCAGCAGCGTCACCATCCGCACCTGCCCTCCAGTTTCTTCCTCCCAGCCCGGGGACGGTGTCATCCTAATCCTGGGGAGGCGCCGAATCCCAGCCAGGCCTTCCCCCCGTCTTCTTCGTCTCCCCTATAGATTTGAAGAAGGGGAGAACAAAGTGAAGGCGTCACGAGGATTCTATCTTTTTTTAATCTTAAATTTGTAGGCCCTTGCCAAATTTTAGTTCAAATTATGTAATCTATTTAATCCATGTTTGTGTCCTGTAAGGTCTGTACTTGTTTGATCAACATATTAATGAAAAAGATAAACCTTGCCGGGGACTCGTGCATGTAATATGTCCATGCAGAGGTGGGATGCCTCTATACTTTTAAGTAAACAAGTTTCCCCCGACAGGCTATCCTGCCGGTATCCTCAGTTTGTTGCCGCAGAGTCCCCCGCCAGTCTTTTTTCGCCAAAGGCTACTGTGACCATCCTGACCGAAGCAACGTTCGAGACAAGGGATGGGAGCACCTAAGTTTCAAAAGGAAGCCATGTTTTCTTATGCACAAGTCCCTACTTACAGAACACGCATGGATAAGAGAAAGAACTTATCTGTTTGGCTTGCCGGGGATTGCAATGTGCCCGTCTTCTCATCTCCTCTTTGGGACCAAGTCCGCGGCAGTAGCCTGTAGTTTGTGCAGACGAAAATGATCCAGATGCGATCTTATCTACATGAGCGTGCGATGCTCATGATATGCTTATGCATGCATGCAACTTGCCGGGGGGCCCCCAACGCTTCATTTATTTCTCTGTTGCTCAGGGTCTGCGCCTGGCTTTGTACAAGGGGTTACATGCAACTAAGGCAAAGCATGTACAAAAGGGTGGCTGCCGGGCAGGGCCCGACAGCCGCGCCTTACGAGTAGAACTTGTGGAGATGCTCAATATTCCATGAGTTTTGCAACTGAATGCCGTCTCCGGTCTCCAGACGGACTGCGCCAGGTATGGTGACTCGTACTACCCGGTAAGGGCCTTCCCACTTCGGCGTCAACTTGTTTGTACCCTTGGCGGACTAAACACGCCTAAGGACAAGGTCGCCTTCCTCAAAACACAGGGCATGAACCCTGCGGCTGTGATAGCGACGGAAGGCTTGCTGGTAGCGTGCAGCACACGTAGCAGCCCGGAGATGGTTCTCCTCGAGAAGCATAGTGCCATCACGCCGGTGTTGTTCCTACGCTACTTCATCGTAGGCAAGCACTTGAGATGACCCGTAAATGAGTTCTGTGGGGATAACTGCTTCTGCCCCATAGACTAGGGAGAAGGGAGTCGGCCCGGTAGCTCGATTTGGTGTCGTTCTGAGGGACCGAAGAACCACCGGCAACTCGTCGATCCATTGCCTGTCACACTTCTGCAGCTTATCAAAGGTTCTTGTCTTGAGTCCTCACAACACTTCAGCGTTCGCCCTCTCAGCTTGCCCATTGCTCCTGGGATGTGCAACAGAGGCAAATGAGACCTTGCTTCTAAGGGCATGAACATATTGCATGAAGGCGTCGCTCGTGAATTGGGTGCCTTGTCGGTGATGATCCGTGCAGGGATTTGGAAGCGGCACACCAATCCTTTCAAGAACTTGATAGCTGACTGAGTAGTCACCTTTCTCACGGCTTCTACTTCCGACTACTTTGTAAACTTGTCGATTGCAACGAATAAGAATTGAAAGACCCCGGTAGCACGGGGGAAAGGGCCGAGGATATCGAGCCCCAGACTGAAAACGGCCATGACAAAGGGATTATCTGAAGAACTTGGGCACGCAGATGGATGTTCTTGGAATGGAACTGGCTGGCTTCACATTTGGTGACTAGATCTACCGCATCTTGGAGGGCTGTGGGCCAATAGAATCCTTGCCGGAATGCTTTCCCAACCAAAGCCCTTGATCCAATGTGGGCGCCGCACATGCCTTTGTGTATTTCTGCTAGCAGTTCCTTTCCTTCTTCCCGGCAAACGCACTTCAATTTCACACTGTTGGGCCTTCTTCTGTATAGTGTGTCATCGACGAACTGATACATATTGGCCCTTCGGGCTACTCTTTCAGCTTCTTCTTGCTCTTCGGGAAGTTCTCCGGTTTGGAGGAAATGAACTATGTGCCGTGCCCAAGTTGGAGCCTGGGGCTCGGCAACAAGGACTAGCGGCACCTCCTCCTTCGTGGGAGCGCACCCCTCGACCATGGGGACCGGTGGTCTTGTGGGAGGGGGTAGCTCAGCAGCTGAAGGGGAGTTGTTCTCGTCAAGCTCTCTGTCGGGAGCCTCGAGAGGTTCTGCCAGGAGAGGCTTGCCGGAGTCCAGTTTCCTCCTCTTCCGGGCCATTGTTGCCGGGGATACGGAGGGCTGAGTAATATGGAGAACAAAAGTTCCTAGTTCCACACACTGCAAAAAAAGACACATCCGTGACATTTTGGGCCGAACGAATTTTTTCCTATCATGCTTATGACACTTCTATGACGATAATTGTGCCAAAACCTGGTATCATCATAGATGTGGTGGGCTCCTACTTCTATGACCAAAAATCATGACAGAAAATGGGCTTTTCATCCTGGGCAGGCCGGAGACGCAGCTGCATGACATTCTTTGGGCCGTCCATGACGGAAAAAACCGTGGTAGAAGCGAGGGCGAGGAAAATATCAGGGAGTTCCCGATTACGATGGGTGGTCGGGGGCCGAGCGATGCGCGTTTCTCTCGGACACGTACGCGCGTGGGTGCAAGGCGTTGGGCCCTAACTGAACCCGAGCGAGGCGTTCGCCTACTGAACCCGAGCGATTGACTGAAAGCTACGCATTACTGAACCCGAGCGAGCGATCGATCTGGCTATTAATTGAACCCGATCGAGCGATTCCTTTGCTACTGCTGCTAACTGAAGCCGATCGAACCTGCTGCCTCCTTCCCTTGATGAACAATGAGCGTTGTTGGGGGGTGGATGAACAGTTCCCGGTGGGGGTTGGATGAACAGGACCTCGTGGTAGTAGAGGCCGTTGCCGCTGGATGAACAGGACCTCGATCGATCGAGCCGGTTGGGGGTGGATGAACAGGACCCCGTGGAGGGCTGGATGAACAGGATGACCCCGTGGAGGGCCGGTTGAATAGTAGCCGGTGGAGGGCTGGATGAACAGTAACCCGTGAATTGGTGGTTGAACAGGACCCCATGGAGAGGGATGGTTGAATAGTAGCCGGTGGAGGAGCGGTGGAGGCTGGATGAACAGGAGCCCGTGGATGAACAGTCGCAGGTGGAGGCTGGAGGAGGTCGGCGGTGGATGAATAGTAGCCCATGGAGGCTGGAGGAGGTCGACGGTGGAGATGAACAGTAGCCCGTGGGGTCCCGTTTTGCGGTACGCCACACCCCTCCCGATGAACAGGACCCCCGTTTCGACCGTAGCACTCCAACACAAGTCTGTTTCCTCCGTTTTGCAGTACGCCACATGATACATCTCCAACGTATCTATAATTTTTTATTGTTCCATGCTATTATATTATCTGTTTTGGATGTTTAATGGGCTTTATTATGCACTTTTGTATTATTTTTGGGACTAACCTACTAACCAAAGGCCCAGTGCAAATTGCTGTTTTTTTGCCTATTTCAGTGTTTCGCAGAAAAGGAATATTAAACGGAATCCAAACAGAATGAAACCTTCGGGAGAGTTATTTTTGGAACAAACGCAATCCAGGAGACTTGGAGTCGACGGCAAGGAAGCAACGAGGCAGCCACGAGGTAGGGAGGCGCGCCCCCACCCTCGTGGGCCCCTCGTGGCTCCACCGACCTACGTCATTCGCCTATATATACACATATGCCCCGAAAACATCCGAGAGCACCACGAAACCCTATTTCCACCACCGCAATCTTCTGTACCCGTGAGATCCCATCTTGGGGCCTTTTCGGGCGCTTCACCGGAGGGGGAATCAATCACGGAGGGATTCTACATCAACACCATAGCCTCTCCGATGATGTGTGAATAGTTTACCACAGACCTTCGGGTCCATAGTTATTAGCTAGATGGCTTCTTCTCTCTCTTTGGATCTCAATACAAAGTTCTCATCGATTCTCTTGAAGATCTATTCGATGTAATTCTTTTTGCGGTGTGTTTGTCGAGATCCGATGAATTGTGGGTTTATGATCAAGATTATCTATGAACAATATTTGGTTTTTCTCTGAATTCTTATATGTATGATTTGATATCTTTGCAAGTCTCTTCGAATTATCAGTTTGGTTTGGCCTACTAGATTGATCTTTCTTGCAATGGGAGAAGTGCTTAGCTTTGGGTTCAATCTTGCGGTGTCCTTCCCAGTGACAACAGGGGCAGCAAGGCACGCATTGTATTGTTGCCATCGAGGATAAAAAGATGGGGTTTATATCATGTTGCTTGAGTTTATCCCTCTACATCGTCATCTCGCCTAATGTGTTACTCTGTTCTTATGAACTTAATACTCTAGATGCATGCTGGATAGCGGTCGATGTGTGGAGTAATAGTAGTAGATGCAGAATCATTTCGGTCTACTTGTCGCGGACGTGATGCCTATATACATGATCATGCCTAGATATTCTCATAACTATGCACTTTTCTATCAATTGCTCGACAGTAATTTGTTCACCCACCGTAGATTATGCTATCTTGAGAGAAGCCACTAGTGGAATCTATGGCCCCCGGGTCTATTTTCCATCATATAAGTTTCCAATCTATTTTATTTTGCAACCTTTACTTTCCAATATATATCATAGAAATACCAAAAATATTTATCTTATTATCTCTATCAGATCTCACTTTTTCAAGTGGCCGTGAAGGGATTGACAACCCCTTTATCGCGTTGGTTGCAAGGTTCTTATTTGTTTGTGCAGGTACAAGGCGACTTGCGTGTAACCTCCTATTGGATTGATACCTTGGTTCTCAAAAAATGAGGGAAACACTTACTCTACTTTGCTGCATCACCCTTTCCTCTTAAAGGGAAAACCAACGCATGCTCAAGAAGTAGCACCACACCCCTCCCGATCAACAGGACCCCGTTTCGACCGTAGGCACTTGAACACAAGTACGTTTCCTCCATTTTGCGGTACGCTAGACCCCTCCCGATGAACAGGATCCCGTTTCGACCGTGGCCGGTCGAACAGAAGGACGTTTCCTCCGTTCTGCGGTACGTCAGGCCTCGTTTTGATCGGCTGTTCCGTCCAAGCCGGTTGGCTCCCGATGAACACGACGACGCAGTTTCTCCGTTTTGACCCAGTCGGTTGGCTGCCGATGAACATGACGTCGTCGCTGCCTCTCCATGTACACGAGCCCTGGCCGTACGTATGCATGAGTAGGCGTTCGAGACCCCGCCCATATGTACATACGTGGCCGTATTTTTTGGCATGTGGCTGTATGTACGTGTACACGGTTTAGACGGGACAGCCTGAATTGCTACGTGGGGGGGGGCTATACTATGACATGTGCTGCTACTTACTCGGCCACGGTTCATCATTGCAGAGCGACCGATCGACCAGTATGTACATACACGTTCGTGACAAGACAGACAATGGTACATACGCTTCGACCGGGTGGGTCCCAGCTGTCAGCGAGGATAAGGACGCACTTCCTTGCGTGCGAAAATATAGCTGTTGGGTCCCAGCTGTCAGGGGGAATCATTTTTTTGCCCGTAATAAGGATGCGCTTCCTTGCGTGCGAAGATGTAGCTGGTGGGTCCCAACAGTCAGGGGGAAACATTTTTTTTGTGAAGTACGGTGGCCCATCCGGTGGGTCCCTGCTGTCAGGTGGAGGAATCATTATTTTCCGCGTAATAAGGAGGCACTTCCTTGCTGCGGCCGTGGACCCAGCTGTCAGCCTCTCCACGTACAATACTCTTCCGATGGAAGACGTTCCTTGACCACATTGACCACGCCGCACCGAGAGCACCAAGGCGGTGGACGACGGCGAGGCCTAGGAAGGGGACGACGCGGAGCCGGGGAAGACGTGGCAGTGGATGCCCACGCGAAGAGGAGTACGAGGGTTCACTGGTTCGGCTGCGGTGTGAGGTTGCCGTCGCCGCAGAATAACAGGGGTTGTGGCTGAGTAGAGGGATGGCCTGGCTAGCGGCGGGAGTAGTAGGGGGCGGTGAGGCATCCGCGGCAGCACATCCGGGCACGGGAGGCAGGAGCAGGTGGCATGACCGGCGCTGGTTTGGGCGGCTGGAGCAAGAAGACCAGAGGTTGAAGAAGCACTACGGCCCTTGGATGGACATCGTACAATCACTGGAGCTAGAATCGTTCATATTGACTAAGTTGACAAAGCCCTCCGTCCACGTCAGTAGGTCCACAAGTCAGCCTCCAACTACGGTGGGTCCCACCTAGCAGGGGGGTATTCTTTTTTTGTGCGTAATAAGGAGGCACTTCCTTGCGTGCGAAGATATAGCTGGTGGGTCCGACCTGTCAGCAGGAGGAACATTTTTTCGCAAATACAGAGGCCCTTCCGGTGGGTCCCGGCTGTCAGGTGGAGGAATCATTATTTTGCGTGTAATAAGGAGGCATTTCCTTGCGTGCGGTTGTGGACCCAGCTGTCAGCCTCTCCACGTACAATCCACTTCCGATGGATGTCGTCGTTGACCACGTCGCGCCAAGAGCACCAGGGCGGTGGACGACGGCGAGGCCTAGGAAGGGAACGACACAGAGCCAGGGAAGACTCGGCAGTTGTTTCCCACATGGAGGGGCGTACGAGGGTTTACTGGCTCGTCTGCCTTTGCCGGAGAATAACAGCAGGTGTGGGTGAGTAGAGGGATGGCTAGGCCAGCGATGGGAGTACGGTGGGGCGGTGAGGCCTGCGCGGCAGCACAGCCGGCCGCGGGAGGAGGGAGCAGGCAGTCCCGCCGGTGCTTGTTTGAGCGGCTGGAGCAAGAAGAGCAGAGATTGAAGAAGAACGACGGCCGTTGGATGGACATCCAACAGTCACTGCTCTCGTGTGTTGACTAAGTTGACACGGTGTTGCGTGTGCGTCAACCTTTTTTAGGAAAGCGTATGCATCAACCTGTAGTAGGCGCACAAGTCAGCCTCAAATCTGTGGAAAACAGCATACAACCCATCTGCCATTATTTCTAATAATTTGCAGCCCATTTGCTAATTCTTAAGGAGCCCATCTTCTTTTTGTTAGTATTACAACCCATATTGTAGCCATGGTTAAAAATTATACGAATTTTTGCATATTTCGGTGCGATCAACTGTTTTTAATCCCGAAATATCGAGTCACATTCAAAGTATTTTGAAAAATAATTTATATAAATATAAAATCCAAATAATTGTCCACGCATAAAAATCAACGGAATTTAAAATCTTGTAATGAAAAAAAAACTGAAACTAATCCCCGGTTTGATGTGTTTTAAAAATGTAAAACCCATTTCTCATTACTGGTAGCCCATTTTCTGGGTAAACCGAATGAAACTCTCCTCGTCTTGAAAGATTTGCAGCCCAGCAGGGCTGGCAAAGCAAGTAGGCCTCATTTGGGTATTTCTTTAAAAAGAGTAGAACTGGGCTAGCCATTTTCAGCAAGAAAAAAACACAACCGGGCTCATGATGTGGTAAACATAAATAAAACCCTGGCTAGACGGCCCACAGCCCCCGCATAGCTCCGTTGTTACCCTAGTCCATTGCTAAAACTAGTATAAATAACAACTGCTTGTTCCTCAAAAAAATTCAATAACAACTGCGCGACCTGCTGGGTCCCTCGTGTCAGCCGCTCGTTGTGTAATTCTCTCGTTTATTGACTACGTTGACAATGGCTTGAGCCCCAGATGTCCAACCATTAGGAGGAACCATTTTTTGGGCTTATAATAACGAGGCACTTGCTTGCGTATTGCCATGACGCTGGTGGGTCCCTACCGTCATCCTCTCCACGTACAGTCATCTCCTTGTTCCTCTCGGTCGTTGACGACGTTGAAAATGCAAGAGGGCGGCACAACGCGCACGGCGAGTGAACCAAGGCGGAGGACGACGGCGAGGCCTCGGATGGAACGAACAGGAGCTGTGGAAGATGCGCCGGTCCAGTCGCATGCGGAGGGGAGTACGAGGGTTGACTGGTTCGAGTGCGGGTGCGTGTTGGGGCTGACGTCGCCGGAGAATAACATGACGTGTGGGGGAATAGAGGGAGGGACTGGCCAACGTTGGAGGGTACGGTAGGGCGGCGGAGGCGCAGCCAGCCATGGGAGGCGGGAGCAGGCGGAGCCGACGGGGTGGTTTGGTTTGGGCGGCTGGAGAAAGAAGACAAGAGATAGAAGATACACGACAGATGTTGGATGTCAATCCAATGGCTGGTAGGCAGAATCGTTTGTTGACTAGCTAGTAAGTCGACACCACCTTGGATAGGCTATTTCCTCGTGGGTCCCAAATGCCAGAATCCAAATCTGTCACGGTCATGCAACCTTTCTTATGAAAATTTACAGCCCATTTGGTGTGCTAGTTCAAAATAAATTTGTGGGTGCTGGTGGGGGCTAATCACTTGGCTTCTGTAATGCATAGTGAGCTCAAGCAGCCGGCGAGAGTGATGTTATTTCCCTTGGTTGGGATTTCTTACAATATTTCACTCTAAATTAAACGAATGGCAAGCCATTTGCCTTGTTTCAAAGAAAATATGACAGTCACAGCCGAGTTGAAAAGGGCAAGAACATCTAACTCCAGCTTACAAACTGTACAAAAGCATGGGGGTTAATTGTTCATCAGGTTTAGACAAAACCCAGGTTGAAAAGGGCAACAACATCTAACTCCAGCACTGTTTTCGGCAGTCACAGTCAAATGGATCGGTCAGGTCCATAGAATGAACATCATGGGTCGTAAAATTTACTGGATTATGACCACAATATGTTGTAAGTAGAAGCCCGACACGTTCAGAAGCTCTTTTGTCCACCTGAAACTCCTTTTTTTGCTCTTCGACATACCCATCAGTCGAAACCATGCTGCTGATAAACTTAAGCCTGATGGACAATAGTAACCTCGCATTCAGCAGGAAGAATGTGACAAATCTAGTGTGTGACAGCCTGATTTTTGGCCCTTTCTTTTTCTTTTGTTTTTCTGGGGTTTTTGCTTGAGTTTTCTTTTTCCGTGGCTATGTGGTCTAGAAACTAAAGAAGATGCCCTCTTCTTTGTTTCCAGAGTGTTTTGTCATTCCCAAACCCTTCCCTAGACCCTGTCATTTTCATCCTAGCCCAAATCCCAATATTCTTTTTATTGGGAATATTCCTTTTCTATTAAAGGAATAACTCAAATTGCCCTAGGTTGTGAAGCAACCTTTATTTCCATCACTCCTAAAATTCCCAAATAATTCTCATAAATTTTTTGGGTCATATCTTTCTCAAATATGGCAAAATATTTCATTTGTCATGTTTATCATCATTCTCAAATAATTCATTTCCTATTCTGCCCTAAATGGCACATTGTGAAGCAAGTGCTATTTTTATTTTCCCAATTGACCTCAAAATCCTTGGACAACTTCTCCTGTCCATATCATTGCCACATGCCAAAATTCAACCTCATTTGCCTAGTAATTATTTAATTATGATTTTCCAAAGTTTCTATCCAGAAAGAAGCTTTGTGAAGGAGGTGCAAGCTAGGCATATCAAAATGAGTTTCCATTTTGCATGATCCCTCATATCATCATATCATAGCCCTCCACCAAAGTAGAGCTCATGTCATGCCTCCATGTGAGCTCATCTTCAATTCTTTGATTATGTTCACAATTTCAGTTTGTGAAGCAAGTATATTTTATCTTGCTCCATTATGGCTGGCAATGTTTCTAGACTTTCTATTATCCATATAACTTACCTCCATCCATTTTGGGCATGTTTCATCAAGCCATTATTTCTCTAGAATTTTTGCAAGTTTCTGGACAGAAATGATGCTTGTAAAGCAAGTACCATTTTGGATGGTCCATTTGGTATGAGCTTTTTACAGAATCTTTATATGTCTATATCATGAGGATTTGCCAAGTTGCATCACATTCCATAACTCCATGTGAGTGCATCATCCTAATCTTGATTCTGGACCATATTTAGCAGTTCCAAAGCAACTCTGTTAAATCTTGATCCAAACCCCTCCATAGTTACCAGGATGTAAGTCCTTCTTTACCTAAACCACTCAGACAACTCCATTTGACCCAATCCCTCTCCTGTGGATCACCAGTGCTCATCAAAGTTTACTGCAGTAAACTGCAGGTGTTAACTACCATTTAACCATGTCACTTGTAACCAAACTACCACCGCAGTTCAAACCTCCCCAGGAAGGACTCCACCCCAGACATCGTTTGGCATCGCTTCTGGTACTGTGTGCACCAGTGCGTGCGGTGACCACCGCTTTGGCATGTAGTGTGCGCGGCCAGAACATCGTTTGTGCTCGGGCCCCTCCTCCTCTCGCCGGCTTCGCGCTCTTGAGCATGTCTCACCGTTTTACCGCGTCGTCTCCGTCCTCCTGGAGCCTTCTTCCCTTCCGTCAGCCCCTCCGTCAGCTCTCGTCGTCGCGCGCCCACGGACGCACTGTGGCCGACCGAGGCTTTAATGGCGTTCCACCGTTTCTCCTCTGCGCCCTCGGCCTCCCTCACCCTGTGCGCCTCTGTAGCTCGTCCGTTGCCTTCCTCGTCGCCTTCTCGCGCCCTCCCGTGCTCGCTGAGCCTCGCCAGAGCTTTGGCCGAGCTCGAGCGGCGGCACTTGGCCACTGCCTCCCTCGCCCGGCTATATATAGCCCTCCCCCGAGGCGTTTGAGCACACCAGCAGCCCTCCCTCACTCCATTAGCCCTCCTAGACCACCCAACTGAGCTTGAGAAGCTCTCCTTCCCTCCCACTGCTGCCATAGCCGCCGCCTCTGCCCCTCTTCGATTCCGGCGGTCCGCACCTCCTCCCTGCCGCTAGCCACCACCAGTGAGATCCCTTCACTCCGGAGATCCTCCCCATGCCCTCTCACCCTCGCCGGAGGCACTATGGCCTTGAGCCCATCTCCACACGTAGCTTCCCTCCGCCATGGCTCCTGTCCTCCTCGACCTCGATGTCCCCGGCGACCGCGCTACCCTGGAACGGAGCCGCCTCGTCGTCCCGAACCTGCCGGTATCCTCGGCGCCTTGAACGGTGGCCGGAGCTGCTGGCAACCCTCGCCGGAGCCGCGCCCCTGCTCTTCTCCGTCGGGCACGCGCGAGGTAGGAGATGGAGACGAGGCCAGCCGGGCCCCCTCCTTTCCCCAATCCCACCTTGCAGCCACTCTGGCCCGGCCCCGCCTCAGCATGCGTTGACCCGGGCGGCCAGCGTGGATAAGTGACGGGCCCCACCTCATGGGACCCGCACGTCAGCGAAACTAGCCCCGGCCCCGCCTCTGCTGACTTGGTAAGTGGAAACGTATTTCCGGTGTTTCCGTTTTCCATAAGTGGAAGCGTAATCCAGTGACCTCTGTCCGAAATACGTTTTCCTTGCCCGAAAGCGTGTTCCCTATCTACTTCGGCTGAAAGTGCGTTTTCTTTGGCAGAAAGCGTATTTGGCCGAATGCGTTTTCAGTTTTCTCAGTCAGGGGCTTGTTTGCAGAAAACTTTTCTCAGATAGGTCCCTGGCAGAAAAACTATCATATCTTTTTGCTCGAGACTCCGATTAAGGTGAAACCAAAGCCCACGTCTTCGTTTCGTTGAGCCCGTTATGTTGATTTCATTTTCACTATGGGTTGACACTGTGAAAATGACCTTTTTGCCCTTGCACGTAAACAGCCCCTCCGAGAGAGAACTGTTTCCGGCAAATCTTTCCGCGGCTTCACCGCAGTTCTCCCCGGTGCCTTCTTCACCCCCAGGCAAGCCACAATACCCACTTGCATGATAGTCATGTAGTAGCCATGGTTTTCAACTTGAATATTTATTAAAAGATTGCTTGTTTAAAATATGGTTATCGTTGTTTCGGTAATGCTTCTGGGTTATTACTTGCTTGCTTGCTATGTTGTTATGCACGTGGTTATCATGCCCTGCTAGTTGCTAGTATTCCTATCATATGCTTATGCTTGCTAGTAGTACCTGTTGATGTTGGTGATGGTCTTCGGTGCATAGCTGCCGTCTGTCCCGAGTACCGTTGTTATACATGTTTCATTGCATCCCGTTGGTTAAATGCTTGCATTGTTGTTATGTTCTTGCATGGTATTTATGGTTGATGCTAGAGGTCATGTTATACTATGAGTAGTGTTGCACTTGTAATATTTATGCTCGTCATTATGCCATGTTCAGTTGGAGATTATTCGTAGTTGATGTGGTGGATAGTTATGTTGCATCCCGTGATTATGTTGATATCATGCTCCTGCTTTGTAAATGCATCATGTTATTTTATCATGGCTCAGCATATTGCATTCAAGTTTAACCGGATTAAATTAAACTTGAACAACTGTTGGCTGAGTCATGGTGCCACCATATCGAAACTAACCAGTGCAACCACGCTTACCTTATGGGGAGGTCCTAACTGGGTCTATTGTCGTGCCTCTCGCCGGTGCCTCCAACTAGGGAAGGTTATGGGCGTGCTTACCCTGATCAGGTAGGCGGACATAACCTTGTGTGCCCGTAGATTGGATGATAAGCGCTTTTGTCCCTGTTGGGACGGACCACGATGGTGGTTGTTGTGTCTTTGGTAGACACGGGGCCACCCAGGACTAGCCCAATGGGGAGTGAGTCGGAGTGGCCGGGAGAGCGTCATGGCAGTAGATCGGTTTTGTCGGAACGGCGTTGGTCCACCCGAATGGGAGTGCGAGGCCATGGGTTCCGTAGTGTGGGTATAGTGTACTAACCTCTGCAGAGTGTATATTAAATCTATCGATAGCCGCGCCCGCGGATAAGGGCCCAGTTCATGTCGGTCCCACCGTGAGTCAACAGTATTAAACTTGATTAATGACAACCCCGGTTCGACGATGAGATAAGTTGGTTGTGATCGCCGGAAAGATCACCGTTTGAGACCAAGTGTTGGTCATGGTTGTGATCGCCGGAATGATCACCGTGGTATCGAGGATACCGAGTTGTTGGATATTCGTGATATTGTGCGAGAATCGTGGGTAAAGATCAAGCTCCTTGTGGTCATTTAATGATTACTACGATATTGTTTATACCAAGCTTGATTTGATCCTGAGATGATCGTGTGATGTCCGAGGTTGGTAAGTGATGCATGTGATATGAGGTAACCCGAGCAGAATAAATGGTGCATGTAGTGTCTTCATGTTGCATGCTAGTATCATCAGATTTTTA
Organism: Triticum aestivum; assembly: GCF_018294505.1. Classification (NCBI taxonomy): domain Eukaryota; kingdom Viridiplantae; phylum Streptophyta; class Magnoliopsida; order Poales; family Poaceae; genus Triticum; species Triticum aestivum. The sequence continues at coordinate 120,923,137 of NC_057796.1, read as the reverse complement.
TGTTCATGCCATGCTCATATTGTCCTAGCAGTATTTTGTTCATGGTGTTCATGCCATGTTATCCTGATGACCTCATGATAATCCCTGATTAATCTGTAATTGCCATGCTGTTGTTTGTCTTGAATGCTTCTGGTTATTTGTGAGCTTGCAATTACATTCAATGTACTGACCTGGCGTGTCATGCCAGCTTGCAGGTCGTGCCTGGATTGCATGCTTGTTTGCCGTGGATTCTTTGTTTGTGAGCTAGGATAAGCGTTCCAGCCAGAGTCCCTGCTGAGTGGAGTTCACCACTATCGTTGCCAGAGTTATTCCGCTGCTTCGAGTTGTTCTACTGCTTGCATAGAGCAACTGAGGATGGCGTAGTGTCGCTGTGCCGATGTTATTCATTGTAATATCGGAGACCTTGTAATCATATTCGTGTAATAATAGAAAGCTGGTTTGTTCTATGCTAAGCAGTTCCGTATTCCAGAAGACTTCTCCTCGATCTCTCGGCTGGAATACGGGGCGTTCTGGTTTTCTCTGAGCCGGGGTGCCACATAGTGTTTGCATGGTTGGCTACATATCGTTCTAGCGTTATTGTCTTCAATCGAATGTCAAGAGAAGTGAGAAAATCCCGGTGCTTACAAATCCACCGATTGGTTATAACTTTCTTACCCCGTCCTGTTGCCTAAATAGACATGAAGATTGAAAACAGTTAAGGTCTAAAAAAAGAGTGTCGAAAGAGCAACATCTAAACGGTTAATTCTAGTACACTGTATGCGGGCTTCCAATGTGCGTGAAATTATCACCTTTATATACAACTTCTCCAGACATGGAAAGCATTGCAGCAAGCCAATAATCTTGTTCAGATCAAAACTATTCATTTGGATATATAAGATCTTGACAGAATCCAGCACCATTGATAGGCTATCCATGGAGAAACTCTTCATTGAGCATAGAACATAATATTAGTACAAAATGTGTACTCCCAAGATGATATATAACTTATGCGCAAAAATTTAAAATGCAGCTTATGGTTACAAGTGTAGATGATAATATAAAGTACCTGAAGAACTGTGGAGCCAAACACCATCTTGAAATGAGCACAGAGATCATGTATTACACCCAAGGTCTCAAGTTTAGGCGCAAAGAGGACGGTTATTTGCGATGGTGAATAACTAGAATCAAGAATCAACCTTTGAAGTGAAGGGGCATCTTGGATGATGAGCTGCCTTCCGTCGAAAGAAATTCCAATTCTTACAAGGTTAGGCGACTTTATTTGGAGACAACCGATTCCAACTGTGAAAACAAGCACCAAGCACTCCAGGGCAGGGCAACTGGAGTGGATGATGTTGTGCAATGAGGCCTCCGATATATGAACCCGCACAAGTGAAAGTTTCTTGAGAAATGGGAGTCAAAGGTTTAGTACCAGATTGTCTGGTAGGTAGCACAGCGCAAAGGTGGTGTGTGGAGAGAGGAGGAAAACCACGAGATGGACATCCACGGTATGGTCATTGAGGACACACCTGCACTCGAGAGATTACTTGTAGTTGATCAAGAATGTCCAACAAGAATCCATGTCATTTCTGCGCCGAAATTGACTGTGGTGGGCTACTCATCTAACAAATACTCCGAACTTGTTATTGGATCCACACCCGTTCAGGTACAACAGCCACCTTCTACCTCTCCTTCTACAAATTAACATTATTTATAATTTTCAAGATGTTTGTTCATCTGTCATCCAGAAAGTGATTCTGACAAGCTTGACCCCGAAACTGCGCACAGTGAAGGTCTTGGCACTAGAATCTATCGGCCCCAACCTGGAGCAAGTTGTCAGTTTCCTGAGATGCTTTCCATGCCTGCAGAAGCTATATATCGAGTTGATGTTCCTTTCATGTTAAGTGTTAACCATAAGGGAGTTCAATTTGTGACACCTTTTTCCAAGTTTACAATGACAATGTACTATGATTTCTGAAGGATTCTTTTGGAGGATTTCAGTACATACATGTCCCCCCATATTGGTTGCTTGATCCATATGGTTACAATCCATAATCATTTCTCCTTTGGATTCATCTGTACTAGTTTTCTTAGGGAACTTTTCATCCACTCCAACCTCTTGTGAAGAAGGCTACATTTTTCTACAATGTAATCAAATGCCCATGTTAATCATGTCAGATCGAAGATGGCATGTTAGTGCATTTTACAAATCCTGCAAACCAAATAGGCCTGTAGTAGTGTGCAAAACTGCATGTAGGCACTAACACGTTTTTTTTGCAGATAAGGTTAGGTCCAGTGGTGGATAATGTGATACAATATAACAATCACGTTGAATGCCTAGATCTGCATCTCTCAGAAATTACTTTGAACTCCTACCGAGGGACCTTACCGGAGATTATATTTGCCAGGTTCTTTGTTGTTAGAGCAAGGGTGCTGAAGGTAATGAGGTTTGCCCTACATTTATTTCGCAAAAATGAATGGTTTGTTGATTAGCGCCGGCGCCTGCGGCAGAATGGAATAGGCTCCAAAAATGATGAATTTCATTTTGGAACTTCAGATGACAGAGTAATCGGAAGTCATCGGGTCAACCCCATACATGACATCTGAGTGGCTGACCCCTTTGCAAAAATTATGAGGTTTCGAAACTAGACTTAGAAGTGGTAATATTAGTTTGAACCTCTCTAATATCCATGTTCAGCGGATCAGTGCGAGCGTTTGCAGCTGATGAGCTGAATTTCGTTTCTAATATCAGTTTGAACCTTGTAATCTTCAAATTTGAGCCATATAATTCTGGAATTTGAACCTTGTAATATTTCGAGCTTTTGTGGTACAATCGTTGAAATGGCATTGTATGAGACTCGTATATTGGTAGCACTATTTTGACCTTACTATGCAATTGTCTTAGATTTTATTAACCATTCTCGAATCTGTTTACCTTGTCGATCTCACAGCACACGGTCTGTATAGCTAACTCGACTGCAATCTTGGACATTATTGCACACAGTTGGTATCTTCAACCGTGTGACCTGTAGAGCGCATAATTAATTATCGCACTCGAGTGTCCATCATCACCCTTCCGTGTAACTTTGACCTCATCACCCACGGGTAAACTTATGACCAAAATCATTCCACACACTTTGTTTTTACAAAGTTTTTTGCCAATAAACGCCCACGATTTGTCCCTCTTCTAGCCGACGCGTGGCCAAACTAGCCGGGCGGGAAGCTTGCGCGGTAAACTGCGCGGTAGTGCAGGAACAGGCTCACCGACGATACATTTGGCGCCTCTTCGAGCCCACACGTGGTCAAACGAAGCGCGTGCGGTGCACTGTTGTCAAGCGTGCACTAGAATCCTCCGCTATTAACGTCGTGACAAGACATGACGATTACAGGCCGGCTGGTCCCCATTTATTACAATGTCCATTTAACCCTTGTGTCTCTTCAACCTTTCGATCGCGCCCCACCATTGCAAGAAGCACACCCACCACGACAAATTCTTAGAGGGTATCCTGCGCGACTCCAATGGCGCTCTGAGCGGTTGCCGACGACGAGCAGCAGTTCACCACGCATGCTGTGGTGGACACCCACAGAAGGTTCACGGACCTCTCGGTGGTATACACCAACAACCCGGTCTGGGTGGAGCACTCCATCCACATCATGGAGCTGTTGCATGTCGAGGAGAAGTACAAGGTGGTCGGGTTCGACCTCGAGTACACCCGCGCTCGTGCCGGGTCTCGTCCCAAGGTCGTCGTCGCCTAGATGTGCATGCGCAACCAAGTCCTGGTCTACCACTACTGCCTGGCCACAAGGCCTTGCGAGCGTTTCGCCAGGTTTGTCAACAACCCCACTACATGTTTGCTATGGTGGACATCACCAACGATGTAAAGGTGCTCAAGAATTCGGGCATCGCCTGCCAGAATCTTGTCGACATCTAGGGCCAATACAAGATCTGCGGAAGCAAGGAGCATGAGAAGGACTCACTGGTTCACCTCGCCGAGGCCTTCATCGACCCCTACTACAGAGACATGAAGTATTCCTGCAACAAGGACAAGCGTGCCTGGCACTCGGCCTGGATGGAGAAACTCGACAAAGCTCACGTCATGTACGCGGGCAAGGAGGCATACACGAGCTACGACAAGTACATGCGGATCGATGACATGAGGAAGTGCCTCCTTCCCCAAAACGGCCAAGGATCCAGCCGGAAGCAGAGCAATGGCAAGTGTCGTCACAAGAAGAAGTAGATGATTAGATCCTCATTTCTCCTAGTTTAGTATGCATGTAATTGCTAACTTTTGTGTGTGGAAATGTTATGTGTGTAGTCACTTGTGTAATTGTATGCTTAATTTAGTTATGCAATGTTGTCTTTTTAAGTATATATGTTCATGCTCTGTAGACAGGGCGTAGATGTTGTGCGGACAAAGAAAATCACATCGCATGCGGACTAAACAATGGAACCCGTCGGCGATGTTTTCATCAATCACTCACAATTGTATACCAGCAATCGTTTGCTCACAACACACACAACTTGTTAATAGGAATCGTCTGTGTTGTTATCGGTCTTCCCACACGTTTCGGATTACAGACCTGTTTGCTGCGTATCACACACATCTTTTTAAGTTGAACCGTTTCTGTTCTCTTGGCTCAACACAAACAGTTCATCCAAGTGAACTGTATGTCGTATATCACACACACCTTCATCTGGCTGCCCGTTTCTGTTGTTCCGCCTCATCACAAATAGTTTATCTGAGTGAACTGTATGCCGTATATCGCACACGCCTTCATCTGCCTGCACGTTTCTTTTGTTCTACCTCATCGCAAATAGTTAATTGAACTGAACCATATGCCCGGCATCGCACACGGAACTAAAATCTGGACCCTGTTTGATGTATCCTTCATCGCAAACATTTTGCATCTTTTTTACGGTTATTTTACATCACCGTTTGCGGTTAATGCATCGCACATAGTTTCGTCAAAGGGTCTCTGATCGTAGTGTCGCGTTAGCAGCATCCTGCAGGAGTGGTCATTCCCTATGCCTCAGTCATAGGTTCGATAAAGTATGCCATGCTGTGTACCAGACTTGTTATCTGCCTTGCCATGAGTTTGGCAAGGGGGTACAATACTAATCCAGGAGTAGATCACTGGACAACGGTTAAAATTATCCTTAGCTACCTAAAGAGGACTAAGGAAATGTTTCTCGGTTATGGAGGTGATAAAGAGTTTGTCGTAAAGAGTTACGTCGATGCAAGCTTTGACACCGATCCGGATGACTCTGAGTCTCGATTTGGATAAAAATTGAAAGTGGGAGCAATTAGCTAGAGTAGCTCCATGCAGAGCATTGTAGACATAGAAATTTGCAAAATACATACGGATCTGGATGTGATAGACCCGTTGACTAAACCTCTCTCACAAGCAAAACATGATCACACCTTAGTACTCCTTGAGTGTTAATCACATGGCGATGTGAACTAGATTATTGACTCTAGTAAACTCTTTGGGTGTTAGTCACATGGCGATGTGAACTATGGGTATTAATCACATGGAAATGTGAACTAGATTGTTGACTCTAGTAAAATCTTTGGGTGTTAGTCACATGGCAATGTGAACTATGGGTGTTAATCACATGGCGATGTGAACTAGATTATTGACTCTAGTGCAAGTGGGAGACTGAAGGAAATATGCCCTAGAGGCAATAATAAAGTTGTTATTTTATATTTCCTTATTCATGATAAAGGTTTATTATTCATGCTAGAATTGTATTGATCGGACCATAATACATGTGTGAATACATAAACAAACACCGTGTCCCTAGTAAGCCTCTACTAGACTAGCTCGTTAATCAAAGATGGTTAAGGTTTCCTGACCATGGACATGAGTTGTCATGTGATGGACAAGACCCATCCGTTAGCTTAGCATATTGATCGTTCAGTTTATTGCTATTGCTTTCTTGATGGCGAATACATATTCCTTCGACTATGAGATTATGCAACTCCCGGATACCGGAGGAATACCTTGTGTGCTATCAAACGTCACAACATAAGCTAATTTTTTTAAATAATACATTTTTTTGTAAATTACAGAAATATTACGCTGAAAAAAGAATTTTCAAAAATAATACACCGTCGGCCCGCTGCAGGCCGACTGAGCCCAGTCAGCCCACAGCAGGCCGACTGGTGGCCCATCAGCTTGCTGCTGGCCGATTGGGCTGTCGGCGACCAGATCAGGCCCAGTCGGCCTGCAGTTGGCCGATAGGCCTGCAGTGGGCCGACTAGGCTTGCTGTGGGCCGACTGGTGCATGGCTAGCATTTTTTTTGAACGATCGGTTGTTTATTTTGTAAAACTTTGACGTATTCCGCAGAACCCTTTCCCGCCACCCATTTCCCGCCACCCGTTTCCCGCCACCAATTTCCCGCCAACCCTTTCCCGCCACTCGTCCACCCGTTTCCCGGCACCCGTTTCCCGGCACCCGTTTCCCGCCAACTCTGTCCCGCCACCTGTTTCCCGCCACCCATTTCCCGCCATACTGGAGCTCGCTTTCCCGCCACCCATTTCCCGCCACCCCTTTCCCGCCACCCATTTCCCGCCAACCCTTTCCCGCCTCTCGTTTCCCGCCACCCGTTTCCCGGCACCCGTTTCCCGCCACCCATTTCCTGCCAACTCTTTTCCGCCACCCTTTTCCCGCCACCCATTTCCCGCCATACTGGAGCTCGCTTTCCCGCCATTTTCTCCTGTCTAACTATAAAACCCCCTTCAGGCGGAGGTGGATAAGCATTGCAGTGTAGTGTAGTTGAGATGTCCCATTATCCTTTCGATCGTAGTTTTCACCCTGGGATGAGCAGGACTCTTCTGAGGCTAGCTACCGATTTCAGGATGGATAATAGGATAGTTCCATGGGACGAACTCACCGGTAGTGACACCATAATGAATGAGTTGGCTCACCAATTACGTAGGTCTGGGTGGCCTGAAAGGACCTATGAGGAGGTACGTAAAGAACTTCTTAGGTTGCATGACAGGTGGAAGAAGGTAGTGGTGCCGAAGAGTGAAACTTTCAGAAGGATTGCAGCAAATAATCCATGTTTATGGACTGAGGAGAGCGAGGACGAAGATGATATCTTCATGCCGCCGCTTCCGGGTTCTGCATCGTCGAAGGGCAAGAGTTCTTCATCATCGAAGGGCAAGGTTTCTGCATCGTCGAAGGGCAAGAGTTCTTCATCGTCGAAGGGCAAGAGTTCTGCATCGATCGAGGATGACGATGATGACTTCATGTAGTTTTTATGCTGTATGTTGTGAGTTCAGTTACGTGCCATTTAATTTAGATGTAGTTCTATCTAGTTGTTTGTAATGTCTCGTTGTATGAATATTATGTTCTATCTAAATATGATCTTGTAGTTCCGATAACAGAGTACTAAAATAGAGTAGGCATATGTCTCGTACATAAGTACATAGTCATTTGTCTCATACATAGAATAGACATAATTCTGACACAGAAATAGATGGTAATGTCTCTACTGATAGATAGGAGCGTCAGTGACGACGTCTGGCCTGGCGGGGAGGCGGATCTCGAATGACAAATTCATCACATATAACTCGGTTTCCTGTAGCAATGCAACTCAACAACCCTTTTCCATTCCCATTCGCTCAGCATTTCTTGAATCTTGCCATCATCAGTTATGTCAATCAATTTTCTTTCCCCAGGGCCATCTGACTGCTTCCTGCTGACGTAGTACACAAAATCGTCTTCCTTCAACCCTTGCTTCAACATGAATGTAGTCTTCAACCAATCAAAAGTGATGTCCACTTCACTAACTTGCACAACAGTTGGAGAAAAGCCTTGGACATGAACAATAGGGCTAAGCACCCACTGAGTACCCTTAGCCATCTGCAACACACAAATCGCATTGAGTACCTAACCTACCCCTTAATATCCCCACTAACAAATATTAGACATGTCTATATATTACCAAGCTATATATTACAGAATATTAACGGAGCAACTAATACAACTAATTAGTTGACATCTAAATATATTAACAAATACTACCGGAGCACCTACGAAAAATAAAATGTGGGCTGAAATATACCCTTGAAGCGTGCGTGCGAACGAAGAACGGCGAACGGCGGCCACCAAACTGCCGGTGCTCCGGCTCGAACGAAGAACAACGAACAACAGCTTCACCTCGACCACACTGCCCCAACTTCACCACCACACTGCAATGCTTATCCAGCTCCGTCTGAAGGGGGTTTTATAGGTAGAGAGGAGAAAATGGCGGGAAAGAACGACTGCGGTAAGGCGGGAAAGGGTTGGCGGGAAACGGGTGGCGGGAAAAAGTTAGCGCGAACATATGGTGGGAAAGGGTTATTCATCATCGAAGGGCAAGGTTTCTGCATCGATTGAGGATGACGATGATGACTTCATGTAGTTTTTATGCTGTATGTTGTGAGTTCAGTTACGTACCATTTAATTTATTTGTAGTTCTATCTAATTGTTTGTAATGTCTCGTTGTATGAATATTATGTTCTATCTAAATTTGATCTTGCAGTTCCGATAACAGAGTACTAAAATAGAGTAGGCATATGTCTCGTACATAAGTACATAGTCATTTGTCTCATACATAGAATAGACATAAGTCTCACACAGAAATAGATGGTAATGTCTCTACTGATAGATAGAAGCGTCAGTGACGACGTCTGGCCTGGCGGGGAGGCGGATCTGGAATCGGGGACCATCCCAACCTGTCGGGTGCCCTAACGTGACGAGGAGGAATCTCAGACTCTCCCTGGTCATGCTGTGTATCCTGTGTGGGGCCTGGTGGAGGAGTCGAAAACATGTTCATCCACTGGGTGTGCTGCGACATCTGAGCCTGTATGTTGTCCTCGGGATGTTGATCACTCCCCCACGTATCATGTGATGCCGACATAGACGCCTGATATCCATAGGCTCCTACGCGATGGAACGTATCATCATGAAGAATGAGGTCGCGTCAATTAATATTGAAAACAGTAAATATGAAGACACATACCTGCTGGGTGTGACGTCTGCTCTGGCTCAAACACGAAACTGGACGAGGGACCGTGCTGCTGTGGCTGTGGAGAAAACACGAAGCTCGACGAGGGACCATGTTGCTGTGGCTGTGGAGAAAACACGAAGCTCGACGTGGGACCATAGTGCTGCGGGTGCCACGTAGAACTGCCAGGTTGGTCAGGACGGGGTGGCCTGGCTGTCGGCTGAGGTGCTAGACGTGGACGTGGTTGATGTCGGTGCATGGAGTGACGCGGCTGCTCCTGCTGGTGCTGAACAACATCGGTTCTCCGGGTGCACGTGATAGCCTCGTACACAGTCCGTATCTTATTCTGAATTCTTTCCAAGAAGGGCTGTACCACTGGACGATGCTGAAGAAGAGGTCCAGACGATAGTGATCGTCCAAAGGTGGTCACGTCGTCGTAGAGTTCGCGTGTCAAGGTAGCCTGCAAATTTCCATGACGATTAATTAATGTCTGTCTCTTGCACGTCAAAGTATGTGACACGTAAAGAAAATATATCTTACCGCGTACTGCCTAGAGCCAGAAGTATCATAGCTCGGGTACATATCCGACGGAGTAGGATCCGGTATCTCCTCTGGGTGGGAGTACTCAACAATGCGTAACCGTGTTCCGGTCATGTAGCGCCGCAAATAGAGATTGAATTCATCGAGATCGAAATTGTGATTCTCGTGCCATAGATTTGTGTTTGCTGTCTCCCATTCTATAACATACGGCTCTAGTTTAACTAGCCAGTCAGCAGTTGTCCTGTTCATGCCCTTCCTTGTCGTCCTAAAATTGTGGTGTGTGTTCAACAATTATCTAAAGTTTCGAATGGAGTACTATGAAAGATAATGCAACATTGAAAAACTGGTTAATACCTGTGGATGTGTGCTGGCAGCGGGTTCTCTATAGGGGGAGGTAGCTCCAACTGCAGAAGACCAAATTGCCTCATAACCCTCTGTTGTGCCATCTCCTCGACGAAGACATCGAAGATGATCTTAGATTTTGTCATCCAGTAATCTCGGTCCCTTGTGCATAGCACAGACATACCAGCAGGGTATCTCGCTTGTATGGCTGCTTCCGTGTAGGGCTGCCAGATGACCCCGGTGTACGCATCGAACTGCTCGTTCAATGCTGTGTATGCCTTCCTGGTCTGATCACTAGCAAAGCGTCTCTGCAGAGAAGAAAAGTTAGTAGCCGCTAGCATCGAACTATCTCTTCTGCAGAAAAAGTTGCATTAAACTACAACACGGTGCATACCTCGCGACGAGTCCAACACAGACCGAAAGTAGGCATGTCGATGCCGTCAACATCAAACATGGCGTCTATAGGCTCATGAACACGTACATCTGGTCGCCCTATAGAGAACCTCTCCCACGACCACAGCTGTAGGAATAGAGGGCATCCAAGAAGGGCTGGCTTTCTCGATGTAAGCTGGCAACCGTTGCACATACCTCGGTATGTAGCCGCTAAGACCGCCGAACCCCAACTCCTCTGTCTGATCTGATCCGCCGTCTGAGCGCTCGCTATCTCGAGTGCCATAGGGATGTAGAGGGCGCTAATAGTGGTGACATGGTTCTCCGTGAACATCACCTTGCCAAAAAGGCATAGTAAGTAGGCCTCCAGGCTCCGAGTGATCTGTTCCGCAGTCAACGGCGCCCGGAAGTTCTGGATCTGCATTAAGCGAAGAGAAAGTTTTAGTAAGCCGCAATTATTTTCTGTAAAACTTTATGCACGATAACTTGACGATAATAGGTAGGGGAAATTACCCGGAAATTTAGCAACCACTCATACTTAGGTCCGTGATGCTCCCATACCGGATCCGGAGCATCCGGAAAAACACCATGAAAACGTTTTGTAAGAGCTCGCTCCCAACCAGCCGGTGCGTCCAACGGTCCTACGGCATGACCTGCCAACGGTAGTCCGAGCAAAAGTGACACATCCTCCAGAGTAGGAGCCATCTCTCCCCATCTGAAGTGAAACGTGTGGGTCTCTGGCCTCCAACGGTCCACTAAGCAGCTCAACAAAGACCCATCGATGGCGAGGCGTTTCTCACCCGGGATAGACTCAACCAGACGCGCGAAAGGTAAAAGGCCGGCCCATTTCAACCTTCATCAGAGAACTTTTCAGTTAGTGTCTCCCATTTCAACCATTAATATGCATGTCAGTGTGCAAATTAATAAATCACGTACCGCTGAAGCCATCCTGAGTGTATCTTCCAGTTTTCCTTAGGAGTGCGAGTGACCAGAGGCTCAAGCTTGCGCTCATACCATATCGCAGCACGATGACCCCTATCAATGTCCCCATTCAGCAACCACAATCCCGACATTCCTGCACATACAAAATTCAGAACATAGTGTCACACTTAATAAAAATTCAGAACATAGTGCCACACTTAATAAAAATTCAGAACATAGTGCCACACTTAATAAAAATTCAGAACATAGTGCCACACTTAATAAAAATTCAGAACATAGTGCCACACTTAATAAAAATTCAGAACATAGTGTCACACTTATTACAAATTCAGAACATAGTGCCACACTTAATAAAAATTCAGAACATAGTGCCACACTTAATACAAATTCAGAACATAGTGCCACACCACACTTAATACAAATTCAGAACAAACTAGTGCTAGCTTAGCTTCTTCCTCTCGCCCTTACTCCTCTACTGCCTCTACCTCCTCTTCTTCCCCGGTTGCCTCGTCCACGCCCAGTGACGAAAGTGGGACAATTAGTGTCCCTATGGCCAAATTCATTGCATAGAATGCATTGCCTAGTCGGACCTCCTGCTTCAGATTCATCCATATCATTTCGGATGCGCTGACACTGCCGTCTGCCTCTACTTGTACGCATATGCTCTGGGTTTGGAATGTAACGCCTTTCGGCGGGGTTGACGCTGTTGAAATTACCCATTGATCGAAAACCCATCAGCTCACCTGTCCAGGTATTGAGGACAGCCTCTTTCAGAAAATATGGAGACACAAACGATATTGCGTCCATTCCAAGCTGCCCGCAAGCAGCAAGTACATGTGAGCAAGGTAGGTGAAGCAATTTCGGTTTATTGCATGTGCACTCACACGTTGGCCAGGCTTCATTGCCAATTTTCACCTCATGCGTCCTCAACTCATTTGCACATCCGAATTTGTTGTTGGCTAAGCGGACCTCAAACCTTCTTTCTTGATTACCGATGGCGACTACAGTGTGTGACCTAGCTTTTTGCATCTTGTTGTCCATGTACTTCGTGACTCTTTCACAGTACCGTGTGTTTGGGTTGTTCAAGATATGCTGCTCTGCTATTTGACGTCTGTCTCTGAAATACTTGACGGTGCCATAGAAAATACCCTCAACGATGGCTGTAAGTGGCAATGCACGGTTTCCTCTGAGGACAAAGTTGTATGTTTCCGCGAGGTTCGTTGTCATGACACCGTACCTTGCTCCATGTGTGTCATGTAGCAAAGACCACCTCTCCAGAGGCTCATGCTCTATCCACTGCTCGAAGGTTTTAATGGACCTCCCGAGCCTTCTCCTAGTACCAGGTGGGTCAAAGCCTGGCAGGTCACATAGCCCAACAGCCTCCTCCTCCACGGCCGCTGTTCCTGTTGCCAACTGTGCAGCTACTGCTTCAACATGTGCCCTCACCGCTGCATCTCTTGCAGCTTTCCTGTCCCTCACGTGTCTCTGCGTGCACACATTAAGTCTGTCGCGTATCAAATTGTACTTCCATAACTGGTTCTGCTTGCAGAGTTTTTTGAACAGATTCATCAGGTTCTTATTTCTAAACTGCGAGAAGAAATTAGCCCCGAGATGGCGCATGCACCAACGGCTCTGCAAGTCCTGCCATGGAACTTGTTCCTCAGGGCCTAGGTTTGTTAGTGTCCTTATCGCACTGAGTATACCTGCATGCCTGTCATGAAGGATGCACACATTGGGCTTCTCCTTCACAACTGATATTTTCAACTGCCTGAAGAACCATGTCCAACTTTCAATGTTCTCACTCTCCACAAAAGCAAATGCCAGTGGGACGACTTGATTTTGGCCGTCTTGACCTATGGCTGTCAGGATCTGACCCTTGTACTTACCTGTGAGAAAAGTACCGTCAACACATATCACCGGTCGGCAATGCCTGAAAGCTTCGATGCATACACCGAAAGAGAAGAAGAGACGATGCAACACCCTCACAGTTGGGAACTCTGGCATGAACATGTCTTGGATATCGATATAGGTTGATTCCGCTGCTGCAGGGTGTGGAGGAGGTGGACAACAGAGTCATATGCATCAAAATAAGAACCAAATCTCCTCTCAAGCGTTGCATGCTTAGCCCTCCAAGCCTTGCCATAAGAAATTCTGTACTTCAACCTGGCGAAGACTTTTGTCTGGACTGCCTTCACTTCCATAGCTTTGCCTTGCACTATCTCATCGTAAAACAATCGAGCAATAAGCATGGATGAAAGGTTGGCACGGAATAAGACAAGTGTGATTAACTAAGTCACTTATCACCCAACTTGTGCCATACTTAGGGAGAAAGCCGTGCACCCTTGCGGGACAATCTGCGTTCTTGCATACCATTGTCAGGAATTTCTGACTGGACACCTCAGCTTTGAAAACCCTTTGCGTGGACATTGCCCAATTAATTATTGCATCCTTCAGGGCTTGCTTGTTCGGATACATAGCACCCGTCGCAATATTGTTCTGGTGATATTGCCAGGCTGAATCATGTCCATCATTCACGGTCATTGCAGATGATAAGTCATGATTCCACCATGCAGGATTCGGGACCTCCTCTGCATTTTCTTCTTCATCTGACTCGTCAGAATCATCGGCATGACCCCTTTCAACATCAGTGTCTTCTTCTTCCATCTGGTTCTGCATGTGCCCATCTACCTCGTCAGCGTCCACCTCGCCATTGTAATCACCATCGGCATTTCCTCCTTCTACCTGACTACTCTGCCCTGGTTCATAACCATAAGCATTTCCTCCTTGTACCTGACTGCTCTGTCCTTGTTCGTAACCATAAGCATTTCCTCCTTCTACCTGACTGCTCTGTCCTTCGTAGCCACCCTCGCCTTCATGTGCAGTGACCTCCTTCACGACGGGAAGCACTAAAGCAACAGGATTGCATCCCCTTCGTTCACAACCTTGTAACCACCGCACCCAATCGGAGTCTCCCTCTATTGGCCTCAAATAAAAGTAAATTTTTGAACTTGACCGTGTCCACAATGCATGAACACCGACGGTGTGTGTTTCAGTATCAAGACCTAAACTTGCCGCAATTCATTCTTTCAACTGACTAACAGACCATGTTTGTGGTGCGCTGATTGCCACCTCTATGTGAGTAAATTCACTCAGATCTGCTCCCGACTCATTTGTTTGGACAGTACCAGGACCATAGTAAAATCTCAACTTCACTACATCGGACATCTCGACTCACCTTTTTTTCAACAACGAAATACAAGTATTAGACATGTCTATATATTACCAAGACCATAGTAAATTTCACGATCAATATAATTTAATCTATGTGGACGATTATGATGAGTTGCTTGACTCTTGTTTTAATAATAATATAATAAATAGGCCCATGTTTACTAATAATAAATAGGCCTCAAATAATAATAATAATATAACCGACAAATATGATAATTCATTTTATTTCAATTATATGGCCCATGTTGATGTATTTTTAATTTTAATCAATTTTAAAAAAATTGTCTCTTCTTTCGAACTTTTTATTCATGTTTCAAACTTCTTATCACGCACCTGTGTACGTGTCAACTATTAACCAACAACTTATTATCCCCACTAACAACTCACAATTCACACACCTAAAACTATATTACGAAAATGTGCCGTAGCAACTACAAATATTTACGTATACTACCGGGGCAAATAACAATAATCGCACACAAATTTTATTTCACATCGAACGAAGCGTGCGTGCGAACGAATAATATGTACGTATACTACCGGGGCAAATAACAATATTTACGTATACTACCGGGCCAAATAAAAATATTGCGGTATACTACCGGGCCAAATAACAATAATCGCACACAAATATTTACTTATACTACCGGGGCAAATAACAATATTTACGTATACTACCGGAGCACCTACAAAAAATAAAATGTGGGCTGAAATATACCCTTGAAGCGTGCGTGCGAACGACGAACGACGAACGACGAATGAAAAACAGCCAGTGCTCCGGCTCCAACGAAGCACGACGAACAACAGCTTCACCTCCACCACACTGCCCCAACTTCACCACCACCACACTGCCACAACTTCACCACCACCACCTCCACCAAAATGCTCACCACGACCACCACGAGCTACCCCGTCAGTAGATCGACACCTCTTTTGGCTGCCCTAAATGAGTTGAACCCATTCACGGTGCCAAAATCGCGAAAATGTAGCTCATTTAGGTGCACAAATGGGTGCCATTTTTCTGTAGAGAGAGGAGAAGGAAGAACACAGAAGAAATGAGAAACGGGAGAAGAAGAATGGAGGAAGGAGAGGAAGGAAGGAGAGGATAAGGCCGGGCCGGCCAGCGTGTCAGGCTACAGCCCCCTGTCGGCCAGCAGCTGTCCGATCGGCGGGCGGTAGGCCGACAGGGGCGCACAAGCCGACAGCCCACAGCCTCCCCCTCACGCGACGTGGCCCGACCAACCACAGGCCGCGCGTGCCAGCCGGGCCTGCAGTCGGCCTGCTGTGGGCCGATTGGGCCTGCTGCTAGCCGATCGGCCTGCAGCGGGCCGACAGTGTATTATTTTTGAAATTTCTTTCTTTCGCGTAATATTTCTGTAATTTAAAAAAATGTATTATTTAAAAAAAATAGCACAACATAACTGGGTGATCATAAAGATGCTCTACATGTATCTCCGAAGGTGTTTGTTGAGTTGGCATAGATCAAGATTAGGATTTGTCACTCCGAGTATCGGAGAGGTAGCTCTGGCCCTCTCGGTAATACACATCATAAGAAGTCTTGCAAGCAAAGTGACTAAGGAGTTAGTTGCAAGATGATGTATTACAAAACGAGTAAAGAGACTTGTCGGTAACGAGATTGAACTAGGTATAGAGATACCGACGATCGAATCTCAGGCAAGTAACATACCGATGGACAACGGGAATTACGTATGTTGTCATAACGGTTCGACCGATAAAAATCTTCGTAGAATATGTAGGAGCCAATATGGGCATCCAGGTAGCTATTGGTTATCAACCAGAGAGGTGTCTCGGTCATGTCTACATAGTTCTCGAACCCGTAGGGTCCGCATGCTTAACGTTCGTTGACGATATAGTGTTATATGAGTTATATGATTTGGTGAACGAATGTTGTTCTGAGTCTCGGATAAGATCACTAACATGACGAGGAGTCTCGAAATGGTCGAGAGGTAAAGATCAATATATAGGACGATGGTATTCGGACACCGGAAGAGTTTCGGAGTGCATCGGGTAGTCATCGGGTCACCAGAAGGGGTTCCGGACACCCCCGGTAAGTGTATGGGACTAATGGGCCAAAGGGGGGGGGTCAGATCAGCCCCTGGTGCGCCCCTTCCTTGGACAACAGGCCCTAGGGAAGGAAAGGGGGGGGGAGGCCCCTCCTTCCTTTCCCTCCTCAAGTGGGAAAGGAAGGGGGGCACCCTCCTCCTGCCTTTCCCCCGCACTTATACAAGGCAGGGGGAGGGCGTGGCTTGGGAGAGACCCCAAGTAGGATTCCTCCTACTTGGGCACCCCTTTGGCTGCTCCTCACTCCCAAGCACCTATATATATATGTGGGAGGGGGTTGCCTAGCACACAACACACAATTGCCTAGCCGTGTGCGGCGCCCCCTCCACCGTTTACAACCCCGGTCATATTTTCGTAGTGCTTAGGCGAAACCCTGCGGAGATCACTTCATCATCACCGTCACCACGTTGTCGTGCTGCCGGAACTCATCTACTACCTCGCCGTCTTGCTGGATCAAGAAGGCGGAGGACGTCACCGAGCTGAACGTGTGCAGAACGCGGAGGTGTCGTACGTTTGATACTTGATCGGTTGGAACGTGAAGAAGTTCGACTACATCAACCGCGTTGTTAAACGCTTCCGCTTACGGTCTACGAGGGTACGTAGACACACTCTCCCCCTTCGTTGCTATGCATCTCCATGGATAGATCTTGCATGTGCGTAGAATTTTTTTGTTTTCCATGCAACGTTTCCCAACACATATAGCTGATTGAACTAATATCCCTTCAAGATAAATATTCCAGGACGTTCAGTGATTTGCATGGCATGGACTAGAGATGTGGAGCCCTCAAAATGCTAAGGACAAATATCGGCAAAAGCTCAAGACTCTTCATCTTTATTTTAGTGATCCAAGATCACATTGAGTCCATAGGAAAGCCGATACTATTAAAAGGGGATGAGGTGTTGCTTAATGGCTTGCTTGCTCAAATGCTTAGTGACATTGCTCCAAAACCCTCAATCACTTTCTCCATCCAAATATGTCCAAAACCTAAACTCCAACTCGGCCCCACCGATTCTTTCTATCCAGAGCCACCAAGTTCATATGACATAGCCACTGCCTAAAACCCTAACAGTTCGGTCTCACCGATACGGATCTCGGTCCCAACGAGATAGCCTTGCCAACTCTCTGTTTCTTGTTGCAATTATCTCGGTCTCACCGAGAATTGCAATCGGTCTCACCGAGATGGCTTGACCAACTCTCTGTTGCCTTATTGCTTCACTTCGATCTCACCGAGTTGATGCAATCGGCGCCACCGAGATGAGGTTTTCCCTAAGGCCTAGCACATCGGTCCCACTGAGTTGTTCTAGTCGGTCCCACCGAGATTCCTAACGTTCATATTTTTGAACTAATTGGTGCCACCGAGTTTAAATATTCGGTCCCACCGAGATGGGTCAAATGTGTGTAACGGTTGGATTTTGTGTGGAGGCTATATATACCCCTCCACGCCCTTTTCATTCATGAAGAGAGCCATCAGAACGTGCCTACACTTCCACCATACATTTTCTGAGAGAGAACCACATACTCATGTGTTGAGATCAAGACATTCCAATCCTACCACAAGAATCTTGCTTTATAACCTTCACCAAGTTGCTTTCCAGTCAAATAATCTTTCCACCATAGCCAAATCTGGGAGAGAGAGAGTGAGTGAGTGAGAGAGAGAGAGAGAGAGTTGAGTGTTGGGGAGACTATCATTTGAAGCACAAGAGCAAGGAGTTCATCATCAACACACCGTCTATTACCTTTTGGAGAGTGGTGTCTCCTAGATTGCTTAGGTGTCGCTTGGGAGCCTCCGTCAAGTTGTGGAGTTGAACCAAGAAGTTTGTAAGGGCAACTAGATCGCCTACTTCGTGAAGATCTACCCGAGTGAGGCAAGTCCTTCGTGGACGATGGTCGTGGTGGGATAGACAAGGTTGCTTCTTCATGGACCCTTCGTGGGTGGAGCCCTCCGTGGACTCGCGCAGCCGTTACCCTTCGTGGGTTGAAGTCTCCATCAATGTGGGCGTACGATAGCACCACCTATTGGAACCACGCCAAAAATCTCTGTGTCTACATTGCGTTTGCCTTCTCCAAACCCTTCCTGTCGTGGTGGGCGCACGACAGATGCCATGGGATGGCTAAAGAGAGGAGGAGGCTCGAGGGCACTGGTGGGCTCCAGAGGCGAGGTCGGCATGAGCGAGCGCGGGACGCAAGACATACCCAGGTTCGGGGCTCTCCGGAGAGATAACACCCCTAGTCCTGCCGAGTGTAGTTGATGTGTATCAGTATAGAGTTGCTCCTAGAACTGTATGGAGGAAGAAGGAAGGCGAGCCAAGGCTTAGGCTGCTCCCTCTCCTTGGGTGTTACTTGCTACGTGCATATGGGTGAGTGATCGCCTGTGCGAGTGAGAGAGTTGTCCGTATGCATGAGGGCTCCTGGGGGGTTTATAGGTCAACCCCCCAGGGGTACAATGGTAATGTTACAAGGCCGTGGGCCGGGTTGTCATTGTCCGAGAAGCCGGCGCTGGGACCCGCCGGGGGTCAGGGCTCGCCGGGTTCTCCGGGCACGGGGCCCGCCGGGTACGGGGGCACTGTTGGCCGTCTTATCGATCGTCAGGGAGTGGCCGGGTTGAGTCAGCTACAGTGGCGCTCCATCAGGTCGCCGCTTGCTGGCGTCATGGGTGATGACGGTTGCACTGTGGCCACGCCAGCCCTGGTCAGCGGGGCACTGTTGCCATGCCCCGGCTGACCAGAGGCATGGGCGGGGCACTGTTGTCTTCATCGTCGGTAGGTGGTGACTTGTCCCATCGTACGGCCGGGATGGGACGAGAGCTGACCCGTGGCCGGGTTGGAGAACACGCCAAGGGTGGAGCTGGCTTGTTGGGGAAGTCTTGGTGCGCCGGGTTTGGCCGTCTTGAGCTGGTTGTTTGGGCCGAGTTGAGGAGTCCGGCCGGGTCGAGCGACTCGGCCAAGCGTGAGCCGGCTTGAGGGGTGATGTTGGCCCCGTTGTTTTTAAAAAGGATCCGGGTTCTGTTGCCTGCCCGGGGTTCATCCCCCCAACACTTCCCTTTACCTTCATATGCAATATTTTACTTTCCGCTGCTATACTCTAAGAATTGCATGTGTAGGTTGATTGCTTGACTTCTGCAACTTGCTAAAATCTTCCCGCAATTAAAACTGGGAAAATGATAGATTTTTATTTGGTCAATTAGTCTAATCACCCCCCCTCTAGACCTACTTTCGATCCTACACCATACGAGACGATCCCAAGAAGAGATTCTCGCTCCAGCAGGGGATTTTGCGTTTTCGCGACCGGATCTGGCTCGGAGGGTCCACAACCCTGCAATAGCAAATCATCTCAGCCTTCCACGACAATGCTTTGGGTGGTCACTCCGGATTCCCCGTGAAGTACAAGCGCATTCGCCGTTGATTCGCATGGCCTAAAATGAAAGCCCACATCAAACACTACGTCGCCTGCTGTTAGGTCTACCAACAAGCCAAGCCATATCGTGCAGTGTCTCCAGGTCTGCTTGTGCCACCTCCCATTCCCAAGCATGTTGGAAATATGCCCTAGAGGCAATAATAAATGGTTATTATTATATTTCTTTGTTCATGGTAATTGTCTATTGTTCATGCTATAATTGTATTGTCCGGAAATCGTAATACATGTGTGAATACATAGACCACAAAGTGTCCCTAGTAAGCCTCTAGTTGACTAGCTCGTTGATCAACAGATAGTCATGGTTTCCTGACTATGGACATTGGATGTCATTGATAACGGGATCACATCATTAGGAGAATGATGTGATGGACAAGACCCAATCCTAAGCATAGCATAAAAGATCGTGTAGTTTCGTTTGCTAGAGCTTTTCCAATGTCAAGTATCTTTTGCTTAGACCATGAGATCGTGCAACTCCCGGATACCGTAGGAGTGCTTTGGGTGTGCCAAACGTCACAACGTAACTGGGTGACTATAAAGGTGCATTACGGGTATCTCCGAAAGTGTCTGTTGGGTTGGCACGGATCAAGACTGGGATTTGTCACTCCGTGTGACGGAGAGGTATCTCTGGGCCCACTCGGTAATGCATCATCATAATGAGCTCAATGTGACTAAGGCGTTAGTCACGGGATCATGCATTGCGGTACGAGTAAAGAGACTTGCCGGTAACGAGATTGAACAAGGTATTGGGACACCAACGATCGAATCTCGGGCAAGTAACATACCGATTGACAAAGGGAATTGCATACGGATCGATTGAATCCTCGACACCGTGGTTCATCCGATGAGATCATCGTGGAACATCTGGGAGCCAACATGGGTATCTAGATCCTGCTGTTGGTTATTGACCGGAGAGGCGTCTCGGTCATGTCTGCATGTCTCCCGAACCCGTAGGGTCTACACACTTAAGGTCCGGTGACGCTAGGGTTGTAGAGATATATGTATGCGGAAACCCGAAAGTTGTTCGGAGTCCCGGATGAGATCCCGGACGTCACGAGAGGTTCTGGAATGGTCCGGAGGTGAAGAATTATATATAGGAAGTCAAGTTTCGGTCACCGGGAAAGTTTCGGGGGTTACCGGTATTGTACCGGGACCACCGGAAGGGTCCCGGCGGTCCACCGGGTGGGGCCACCTGTCCCGGAGGGCCCCGTGGGCTGAAAGTGGAAGGGAACCAGCCCTTAGTGGGCTGGGGCGCCCCCCTTGGGCCTCCCCCCATGCGCCTAGGGTTGGGAACCCTAGGGAGGGGGGGAGCTTCCCCCTTGCCTTGGGGGGCAAGGCACCCCTTCCCCCCCACTTGGCCGCCGCCCCCCCTTGGAGATCTTATCTCCCAAGCGCTGGCGCCCCCCAGGGGTCCTATAAATAGTGGGCGGGAGGGAGGGCAGCAACCTACAGCTTTGGGCGCCTCCCTCCTCCCTGCAAAACCTCTCTCTCTCTCGCAGAAGCTCGGCGAAGCCCTGCCGGAGACCCGCTACATCCACCACCACACCGTCGTGCTGCTGGATCTCCATCAACCTCTCCTTCCCCCTTGCTGGATCAAGAAGGAGGAGACGTCGCTGCACCGTACGTGTGTTGAACGCGGAGGTGCCGTCCGTTCGGCACTCGGTCATCGGTGATTTGGATCACGGCGAGTACGACTCCGTCATCCACGTTCATTGGAACGCTTCCGCTCGCGATCTACAAGGGTATGTAGATGCACTCCTTTCCCCTTGTTGCTAGTATACTCCATAGATGCATCTTGGTGAGCGTTGGAAAATTTTAAATTATGCTACGATTCCCAACAGTGGCATCATGAGCCAGGTCTATGCGTAGTTACTATGCACGAGTAGAACACAAAGCAGTTGTGGGCGTTGAGTTTGCCAATTCTTCTTGCCGCTACTAGTCTTTTCTTGTTTCGGCGGCATTGTAGGATGAAGCGGCCCGGACCGACCTTACACGTACACTTACGTGAGACAGGTTCCACCGACTGACATGCACAAGTTGCATAAGGTGGCTAGCGGGTGTCTGTCTCTCCTACTTTAGTCGGAACGGATTCGATGAAAAGGGTCCTTATGAAGGGTAAATAGAAATTGGCAAATCACGTTGTGGTCATACGTAGGTAAGAAACATTCTTGCTAGAAACCTACAAACCACGTAAAAACTTGCAACAACAATTAGAGGACGTCTAACTTGTTTTTGCAGCAAGTGCTATGTGATGTGATATGGCCAGAAGATGTGATGAATGATATATGTGATGTATGAGATTGATCATATTCTTGTAATAGGAATCACGACCTACATGTCGATGAGTATGACAACCGGCAGGAGCCATAGGAGTTGTCTTTATTATTTTGTATGACCTGCGTGTCATTGAATAACGCCATGTAAATTACTTTACTTCGTTGCTAAACGCGTTAGCCATAGAAGTAGAAGTAATCGTTGGCGTGACGACTTCATGAAGACACAATGATGGAGATCATGATGATGGAGATCATGGTGTCATGCCGGTGACGAAGATGATCATGGTGCCCCAAAGATGGAGATCAATGGAGCATAATGATATTGGCCATATCATGTCACTATTTGATTGCATGTGATGTTTATCATGTTTTTGCATCTTATTTGCTTAGAACGACGGTAGTAAGTAAGATGATCCCTTATAATAATTTCAAGAAAGTGTTCACCCTAACTGTGCACCGTTGCGAAGGTTCGTTGTTTCGAAGCACCACGTGATGATCGGGTGTGATAGATTCTAACGTTCGAATACAACGGGTGTTGACGAGCCTAGCATGTACAGACATGGCCTCGGAACACACGCAATACACTTAGGTTGACTTGACGAGCCTAGCATGTACAGACATGGCCTCGGAACACGGAGGACCGAAAGGTCGAGCATGAGTCGTATAGAAGATACGATCAACATACAGATGTTCACCGATCTTGACTAGTCCGTCTCACGTGATGATCAGACACAGCCTAGTTAAACTCGGATCATGTTTCACTTAGATGACTAGAGGGATGTCTATCTGAGTGGGAGTTCATTAAATAATTTGATTATATGAACTTAATTATCATGAACTTAGTCTAAAATCTTTACACTATGTCTTGTAGATCAAATGGCCAACGTTGTCCTCAATTTCAACGCGTTCCTAGAGAAAACCAAGCTGAAAGATGATGGCAGCAATTATACGGACTGGGTCCGGAACCTGAGGCTCATCCTCATAGTAGCCAAGAAAGATTATGTCTTAGAAGCACCGCTAGGTGATGCACCAATCCCACAGAACCAAGACGTTATGAACGCTTGGCAATCACGTGCTGATGATTACTCCCTCATTCAGTGCGGCATGCTTTACAGCTTAGAACCGGGTCTCCAAAAGCGTTTTGAGAAACATGGAGCATATGAGATGTTCGAGGAGCTGAAACTGGTTTTTCAAGCTCATGCCCGGGTCGAGAGATATGATGTCTCCGACAAGTTCTTCAGCTGTAAAATGGAGGAGAACAGTTCTGTTAGTGAGCACATACTCAGAATGTCTGGGTTGCACAACCGCTTGTCTCAGCTGGGAGTTAATCTCCCGGATGACGCGGTCATTGACAGAATCCTCCAGTCGCTTCCACCAAGCTACAAGAGCTTTGTGATGAACTACAATATGCAGGGGATGGAAAAGACCATTCCCGAGGTATATTCAATGCTGAAATCAGCGGAAGGGGAGATCAGAAAAGAACATCAAGTGTTGATGGTGAATAAAACCACCAAGTTCAAGAAGGGCAAGGGTAAGAAGAACTTCAAGAAGGGCGGCAAGGGAGTTGCCGCGCCTGGTAAACCAGTTACTGGGAAGAAGTCAAAGAATGGACCCAAACCCGGGACTGAGTGCTTTTATTGCAAGGGAAGTGGTCACTGGAAACGGAACTGCCCCAAATATTTAGCGGACAAGAAGAAGGCCGGCAACACCCAAGGTATATGTGATATACAAGTAATTGATGTGTACCTTACCAGTACTCGTAGTAGCTCCTGGGTATTTGATACCGGTGCGGTTGCTCATATTTGTAACTCAAAGCAGGAACTACGGAATAAACGGAGACTGGCAAAGGACGAGGTGACGATGCGCGTCGGGAATGATTCCAAGGTCGATGTGATCGCCGTCGGCACGCTACCTCTGCATCTACCCACGGGATTAGTTTTAAACCTCAATAATTGTTATTTAGTGCCAGCTTTGAGCATGAACATTGTGTCTGGATCTCGTTTAATTCGAGATGGCTACTCATTTAAATCCGAGAATAATGGTTGTTCTATTTATTTGAGAGATATGTTTTATGGTCATGCCCCGCTGGTCAATGGTTTATTTTTGATGAATCTCGAACGTGATGTTACACATGTTCATAGTGTGAATACCAAAAGATGTAAAGTTGATAACGATAGTCCCACATACTTGTGGCACTGCCGCCTTGGTCACATTGGTGTCAAGCGCATGAAGAAGCTCCATGCAGATGGACTTTTGGAGTCTCTTGATTACGAATCATTTGACACGTGCGAACCATGCCTCATGGGTAAGATGACCAAGACTCCGTTCTCCGGAACAATGGAGCGAGCAACCAACTTATTGGAAATCATACATACCGATGTGTGTGGTCCAATGAGTGTTGAGGCTCGCGGAGGATATTGTTATGTTCTCACTCTCACTGATGATTTAAGTAGATATGGGTATGTCTACCTGATGAAACACAAGTCCGAAACCTTTGAAAAGTTCAAAGAATTTCAGAGTGAGGTTGAGAATCAACGTGACAGGAGAATAAAATTCCTACGATCAGATCGTGGTGGAGAATATTTAAGTCACGAGTTTGGTGCACACTTAAGGAAATGTGGAATGGTTTCACAACTCACGCCGCCTGGAACACCTCAGAGAAATGGTGTGTTCGAACGTCGTAATCGCACTCTATTGGATATGGTGCGATCTATGATGTCTCTTACCGATTTACCGCTCTCATTTTGGGGTTATGCTTTAGAGACTGCCGCATTCACTTTAAATAGGGCTCCATCGAAATCCGTTGAGACGACACCGTATGAATTATGGTTTGGGAAGAAACCTAAGCTGTCGTTTCTAAAAGTTTGGGGATGCGATGCTTATGTCAAGAAACTTCAACCTGAAAAGCTCGAACCCAAATCGGAAAGATGCGTCTTCATAGGATACCCTAAGGAAACTATTGGGTATACCTTCTACCTCAGATCCGAAGGCAAGATCTTCGTTGCCAAGAACGGGTCCTTTCTGGAGAAGGAGTTTCTCTCGAAAGAATTGAGTGGGAGGAAAGGGGAACTTGATGAGGTGATAGTCACCCCTTCCGAACCGGAAAGTAGCGCAGCGCGGGAAAATGTTCCTGTGGTGCCTACACCGACTGGGGAGGAAGTTAATGATGATGATCATGAAGCTTCGGATCAAGTTACTGAACTTCGTAGGTCCACAAGGACACGTTCCGCACCAGAGTGGTATGGCAACCCTGTCCTGGAAATCATGTTGTTAGACAACGGTGAACCTTCGAACTATGAAGAAGCGATGGCGGGCCCGGATTCCGACAAATGGCTAGAAGCCATGAAATCCGAGATAGAATCCATGTATGAAAACAAAGTATGGACTTTGACTGACTTGCCCGATGAGCGGCGAGCCATAGAAAACAAATGGATCTTTAAGAAGAAGACGGACGCGGATGGTAATGTGACCATCTACAAAGCTCGACTTGTCGCTAAGGGTTATCGACAAGTTCAAGGGGTTGACTACGATGAGACTTTCTCACCCGTAGCGAAGCTGAAGTCCGTCCGAATCATGTTAGCAATTGCCACATACTATGATTATGAGATATGGCAGATGGACGTCAAAACGGCATTCCTTAACGGCTTCCTTAAGGAAGAGTTGTATATGATGCAACCGGAAGGTTTTGTCGATCCTAAGAATGCTAACAAAGTATGCAAGCTCCAACGCTCAATCTATGGGCTGGTGCAAGCATCTCGGAGTTGGAACATTCACTTTGATGAGATGATCAAAGCGTTTGGGTTTACACAGACTTATGGAGAAGCCTGTGTTTACAAGAAAGTGAGTGGGAGCTCTGTAGCATTTCTCATATTATATGTGGATGACATATTATTGATGGGAAATGATATAGAATTCTTGGAAAGTATAAAGGCCTATTTGAATAAGTGTTTTTCAATGAAGGACCTTGGAGAAGCTGCTTATATATTAGGCATCAAGATCTATAGAGATAGATCAAGACGCCTCATTGGTCTTTCACAGAGTACATACCTTGACAAGATATTGAAGAAGTTCAGTATGGATCAGTCCAAGAAGGGGTTCTTGCCTGTATTGCAAGGTGTGCAATTGATCACGGCTCAATGCCCGACCACGGCAGAAGATATAGAAGAGATGAGTGTCATCCCCTATGCCTCGGCCATAGGGTCTATTATGTATGCCATGCTGTGTACCAGACCTGATGTAAACCTTGCCGTAAGTTTGGTAGGAAGGTACCAAAGTAATCCCGGCAAGGAACACTGGACAGCGGTCAAGAATATCCTGAAGTACCTGAAGAGGACTAAGGATATGTTTCTCGTTTATGGAGGTGACGAAGAGCTCGTCGTAAAGGGTTACGTCGACGCTAGCTTCGACACAGATCTGGATGACTCAAAGTCACAGACCGGATACGTGTATATTTTGAATGGAGGAGCAGTAAGATGGTGCAGTTGCAAGCAAAGCGTCGTGGCGGGATCTACATGTGAAGTGGAATACATGGCAGCCTCGGAGGCAGCACAGGAAGCAGTCTGGATGAAGGAGTTCATTACCGACCTAGGGGTGATTCCCAATGCGTCGGGCCCGATGACTCTCTTCTGTGACAACACTGGAGCTATTGCCCTTGCGAAGGAGCCCAGGTTTCACAGGAAGACCAGGCATATCAAGCGTCGCTTCAACTCCATTCGTGAAAGTGTTCAAAATGGAGACATAGATATTTGTAAAGTACACACGGACCTGAATGTAGATCCGTTGACTAAACCTCTCCCTAGGGCAAAACATGATCAACACCAGGACGCAATGGGTGTTCGATTCATCACAATGTAACTAGATTATTGACTCTAGTGCAAGTGGGAGACTGTTGGAAATATGCCCTAGAGGCAATAATAAATGGTTATTATTATATTTCTTTGTTCATGGTAATTGTCTATTGTTCATGCTATAATTGTATTGTCCGGAAATCGTAATACATGTGTGAATACATAGACCACAAAGTGTCCCTAGTAAGCCTCTAGTTGACTAGCTCGTTGATCAACAGATAGTCATGGTTTCCTGACTATGGACATTGGATGTCATTGATAACGGGATCACATCATTAGGAGAATGATGTGATGGACAAGACCCAATCCTAAGCATAGCATAAAAGATCGTGTAGTTTCGTTTGCTAGAGCTTTTCCAATGTCAAGTATCTTTTGCTTAGACCATGAGATCGTGCAACTCCCGGATACCGTAGGAGTGCTTTGGGTGTGCCAAACGTCACAACATAACTGGGTGACTATAAAGGTGCATTACGGGTATCTCCGAAAGTGTCTGTTGGGTTGGCACGGATCAAGACTGGGATTTGTCACTCCGTGTGACGGAGAGGTATCTCTGGGCCCACTCGGTAATGCATCATCATAATGAGCTCAATGTGACTAAGGCATTAGTCACGGGATCATGCATTGCGGTACGAGTAAAGAGACTTGCCGGTAACGAGATTGAACAAGGTATTGGGATACCGACAATCGAATCTCGGGCAAGTAACATACCGATTGACAAAGGGAATTGCATACGGATTGATTGAATCCTCGACACCGTGGTTCATCCGATGAGATCATCGTGGAACATCTGGGAGCCAACATGGGTATCCAGATCCCGCTGTTGGTTATTGACCGGAGAGGCGTCTCGGTCATGTCTGCATGTCTCCCGAACCCATAGGGTCTACACACTTAAGGTCCGGTGACGCTAGGATTGTAGAGATATATGTATGCGGAAACCCGAAAGTTTTTCGGAGTCCCGGATGAGATCCCGGACGTCACGAGAGGTTCCGGAATGGTCCGAAGGTGAAGAATTATATATAGGAAGTCAAGTTTCGGCCACCGGGAAAGTTTCGGGGGTTACCGGTATTGTACCGGGACCACCGGAAGGGTCCCGGGGGTCCACCGGGTGGGGCCACCTGTCCCGGAGGGCCCGTGGGCTGAAAGTGGAAGGGAACCAGCCCTTAGTGGGCTGGGGCGCCCCCCTTGGGCCTCCCCCCATGCGCCTAGGGTTGGGAACCCTAGGGGGGAGCTTCCCCCTTGCCTTGGGGGGCAAGGCACCCCTGCCCCCCCACTTGGCCGCCGCCCCCCCTTGGAGATCTGATCTCCCAAGGGCTGGCGCCCCCCCAGGGGTCCTATAAATAGTGGGGGGGAGGGAGGGCAGCAACCTACAGCTTTGGGCGCCTCCCTCCTCCCCTGCAAAACCTCTCTCTCTCTCGCAGAAGCTCGGCGAAGCCCTGCTGGAGACCCGCTACATCCACCACCACGCCGTCGTGCTGCTGGATCTCCATCAACCTCTCCTTCCCCCTTGCTGGATCAAGAAGGAGGAGACGTCGCTGCACCGTACGTGTGTTGAACGCGGAGGTGCCGTCCGTTCGGCACTCGGTCATCGGTGATTTGGATCACGGCGAGTACGACTCCGTCATCCACGTTCATTGGAACGCTTCCGCTCGCGATCTACAAGGGTATGTAGATGCACTCCTTTCCCCTCGTTGCTAGTATACTCCATAGATGCATCTTGGTGAGCGTAGGAAAATTTTAAATTATGCTACGATTCCCAACAAAGCAGCCCTGGGATCTCATCACTATGGACTTTACCGATGGCCTGCCATAGTCCGGGAAGTTCAACTGTCTGTTAGTTTTGGTAGATAAGAGGACTCGTTTTGCTCACATCATTCCTCTAGCCCACCCGTACATAGCAGCTAAAGTTGCACAAATCTACATGTCTCAAATCTACAAACTGCATGGGTTTCCCAGAGCAATCGTCTCGGACAAGGATCCAGTGTTCACCAGTCACTTCTGGCGTGAAATGTTCCGGTATGCGGGCACGGAGCTGAGGATGAGCACAGCCAATCACCCTCAGACGGACGGCCAGACGGAGCGGGTAAATCAATGCTTAGAAACCTTTCTCTGATGTTTTACTCACGCTTGTCCTCGTCGCTGGAGCCTCTGGATCGCCCTGGCGCAATTCTGGTACAATTCATCTCCACACTCAGCGATCGGCATGTCACCTTTCAAGGCGTTGTATGGCCATGAGCCTCGTCATTGGGGCATCACCACATCTCCCAGCACTTCAGAACCCTCTCTACAGGCGTGGCTTGAAGAACGCCGGGTGGTGCAAGATCTGGTACAGCAACGCCTCAACAGGGCGCGGCAGTGTATGAAGTCTCAAGAAGACAAGAAGAGATCTTTCCGAGAGTTCCAAGTGGGCGATCACATCTTCCTCAAGCTGCAACCGTACATTCAAACATCCGCCGCACCCCGAGCAAATCATAAGCTCTCTTTCAAGTTCTTTGGGCCTTTTCTTATCATCAAGAAGATCAACGAGGTGGCTTACGAACTCCAGTTACCAGCTGCAGGCACGGTGCACCCAGTGTTTCATGTATCGCAACTCCGGCGGGCTCTGCATTCAGGTACACCGGTCGAACCAAACCTGCCACTCTGTGCTGACGACCTTGTTGTGCCTGTGGAAGTGCTTCAGTCCCACTGCTCCGTCATCGAGCAAGTTCAAGTACGCTAGTCGGGCACTACAGCTACCAACATCACCTGGGAAGATAAGGAGGCGCTTCACGCTCGTTTTCCCCACGCGGCGGCTTGGGGGAAAGCCGCACGTCAAGAAGAGGGGGATGTCAGCGCCCCTAACATGGCGGGTCCATCCACGGGGCCTCAAGAGGCCAAAGGTGCATGGGCCAGGCGTGCACGCGTTGCCAATTCATGAGTCAGTGGGCCAGACTGGGTGACGGCGGCCCAACTCCTTCCTCCTGCTACTTAACCTGCATCGCTCTAGAGGGAAGACATCCAGAGGATCAGGCACCCGGCGGCTCGGCTACCTACCACCGTTCTCCATTTTCGCATGAACCCTAGCCACAATTCTTGCAATTGAGTTGTAATCGCCACGTAAATCATACCTCTGTGAGAATTGTTGCCAAGCAATCGAGAGTCTAGTTCGTCCCTATCAAGGAGGGACCAGATTGCGAAATAACCTTTCGAAGGAGTCCGTGAGCGGATTAAGTTCATTTAGTACTACAAATAATACTGTGCAAAGCTAGCCGCCCCACTCCCTTGCTTGCATAGTTGCAGGTGCAGGCGTCTGTACATTTCACATGAAGTAGATGTAAACGTCCGTGCGCGGGGCAAGTTTTTCTTCTCCTTTTCCAATTTTCAAGATTAGGTTCGGAGGACGCGATGCTGACTCGTTTCGGCGTCTCTCCCCGGAGTCGTATTCTCCTAGTTACCCAATTAGTTGAGGCATCGAGCAGGCACAACAATAATTCAACGTTTCCCCAACCCAGTGGGCACACCGATCCCTGTCAACCCGGAAGTGATTGGTCATAGCATATTCGTGCCGTGTAGAATTAGGAACTCTGGGGTTCAATAAT
Source organism: Triticum aestivum (assembly GCF_018294505.1). Classification (NCBI taxonomy): domain Eukaryota; kingdom Viridiplantae; phylum Streptophyta; class Magnoliopsida; order Poales; family Poaceae; genus Triticum; species Triticum aestivum. The sequence continues at coordinate 120,892,525 of NC_057796.1, read as the reverse complement.
TACACGCATCATTTTCTGACGAACTAGTTCGACGACTTGGGTCGCTCTTCCACTTTTCTCACGAATATATACAAAATGGACATTTTATTTTGTTCCCAGTTCACAGGCAAACAAGCATGGACGGAAAATGGGAAATTTAATGATACGTCCTGTCGTTGTACGAACACGTGTATCTAGGTTAATTAGATTTATTACTTCCTTCGATTCATATTAAATTGTCGCTGATTTATTACAAACGAATAATTAACATGGATTGAAGAAAGTACTCCCTCCGTTCCTAAATTCATATTATAGAATCTCTAAAGGACTTATATCTAGAAACGAGTAGTAAAATTTAGGAGACCATGTTTACGAATATTGAGGTTGGGGCATCAATGCCCTCAACAAGGAATAAACTCTCTCTCTCCATCTCAACAAAACTAAGCAAGGCCACCGGTAATCTGCACAAATGAAATACTGAACCGCTTGATTAATATGTGACCACCAACTACTCTGTTCGGGTACTGCACCACTACCATGCCATCTAAGAGCATCTATAGTGGGTTGCCTCAAACCGGTATCAAACGTCCTGACGGAGGGCCAGATCATTGATCAGTAAAAAAGAAGACCCACTCCGGCGCTTTAAACCGGCCTCGAACGCGTGGGGCGCGGACAGACAAACACCCCTCATATCCCGCTCGAATATGAGGCGTATATGGAGCGGCTCGGCCACGTCCGCCATGTCGGGTTGACGACTAGGTCCCGCACGAAATCACCCTGAAACCCAACAATCCGATGAGGGTCTCCTCCGGTGGGGGTGTGAACGCCGCGTGGCGCCACCCCGACTCGCCGCCCGAGGCCCAAAGTACAGTTATTTAAGCCGTACATCGTCCCCCAATCCTAGCCACATCCGCTTCCTCCCTCTCCGCGCGCCAACCCGAGCCCATCCATGTCTCTCCCTCTCCACCTCCTCCTTCCCTCGACGTCCGCCTCCGCCATGGCCCGACATAGGAAGATCACATACGCTATGCTAACGCCGGTGCAGTGCTTCCAAATGCTCGAGGAGATCCGGGCTAGGCACGCCGCCCGGATTGCAGCTCGCCCGCCTCCAGACTCGCTGGAGCCGGAGGAGGAGGAGCATCCAGAGCCCATGGAGCGGGTGGATCTGGAGGAGGAGGCGGTGGACTCGGAGCCGTTTGCGGGCTTTGCCATGGAGGACACTATGGCGGAGTTCGAGGTCGCTCAAGCAATGGAGATGGCGGAGCAGACTGCCATCCAGCATGAGGCCTATGTGGAAGTCAACCGGCACTTCATCGGCAAGAACAGGCAGAGATTGACACGCTTTTCGCCGATTTGGAGGAGGAGGAGGTGGCGGCCAACACGGAGGAGCAGGAGGAGCTGGAGTTGCGACTGTCGCCCATGTACCCGGAGCCCAACACGGAGATCGTGGACATCTCCGGCGACAATGAGTAGGGTAGTGTAGGTTTTAGTTGATCTACGATAGTCCATATATTTTTTTTGCATGCTTTGTATGGGTTTAGGTTTGAAGCATGAGGTATTCAGATGCAAAGAAGGAAATATCGAGAGCTGCCTGGTCACTGCCCCCGAACGTTCCCGAAGGCTTCTGCGTGCGTTTGAGGGCCTGTATTTGGTGTCCGCGGTTGTAGATGCTTTAAGGGCATTCCAACATGGACCCCTAAAGCAGACACAATATGTGTTCGAGTACGCATCCGCGGACGGTGATATGGGAGCCGACTGTTCAACCATGTCCGCACACATTTCAAACCGGTTTGAACAAACCAGACGAATTTTATGCAGACGGGATGATTTTCACCTTGACTGGATCAAAATCATCAATTTTTTTGACATATTTCAACTAAAATATAGGCGACTAGTGTTTCTTAACCTAGTCTAAATGATTGTTGACCACGGCATTGTCCGTTTTCCATGACATGTCTTTACCATGTTTGGCAAGCTAACCGACCAGCCTTGAGCCCCGGAAAGTGAAACTGCGGGAGGGGAAGAATTGTAGTAGCATTGTTGGGATCCAAGTTGTGGCGGCTTCCCATGTGCTACTTTTCCTCAGCGAAGGCCGCCTCGTTGACACCACCAGACGTGGACGTGCCAGCCTCGTGCTCGTGGCGACGAGTTATGAACCACGGTGGCGGCGCAGCCGACGCAAAGCAGATAACGTGTGCAGCAGCCTGCGCCTTCTCCTCAGCGACCTTCACGTGGAACTCCACGAACAGGGCATCTTTCTCTGCCTGCAGGACACATAGTTGCCATCGCTCATGGCGGATTTTGCGGGCGCTCCGCATGGGCTCGTACAACGCTCTCTGCTTACCGAGGAAGCCCGGATCCGTCGTGACCATGCTAGCGACGACATTGTCGTTCGCCTGCTCGTCGGCGATTTGCCCCTCTGCGGGGCGGTGCTCGTGGAGGGACGTCGACACATGCGGCATCGGCTTCTCTTCCGCTGGGGGGGGGGGGCACGATCAGGGGCGTCGGCTTGTCATCGGACGGCTCCTCAATCGTCCGGTCCTCATCGGCGAGCTAATCGGCAAGCTAGTCACGGTCCGTCGCGCATGACTAGCCTGTCAGCCAGCCGTAATGCCGACCAACTTCCACTTCTGCTCCGTGGACAGACTATCCCACATAGCTCTAGATCTCGAGGACATGGCAAATGTGGTGTGGTGTTGCTGGTCGTCAGGGGTGATGAGGCACCGTTTAAATAGAGAGCTACGACCGGGACAGGCAGCTTGGTGCGTCAATGCGGGTGTCGTGGTAGGTTTTCTGGTCTCCATGCAAGTTTAATGTTGGTGGGCGGACGGACGGGATCCAGTGTGCACAGTCGTCCAGTCATGGTCATGCTTCTCGGGCACTGAAACAAGCGCGGAGACCGAGCGGCGCTCCCAACGGGCGCACCGCTTCAATGTCGGCTCCAGTGAAAGGTCGTCTCCACTTTCGGGCAGGTATTAATGCGGCGCTGGAGCTCTGAAGCGGCACAGGCCGACATGAATGCGCGGCAACCACTTCACGCGGGCGTGGGAGAGATTTTTGGGTGGGTCCGGGATGTCCGACGCGTGCGTGGCAATAGTCTGGACACGTGTGAAGCCCCTTGTTTGCGGGAAACAGAAATCTGGACAGGTCCATAGATCAATGGGGTATCACGTTGATGACAAAATGCATCCGACCCATTCGGTCTGGGCGGATGCGGACCGTTTGAACGTCAGCGTTGAAGATGCCCTTGACATGCATAGTTCGTGTGCAGTAGTGTGGTGTAGTTTTTTTCCCTTTAAGAAAAGAAAACCAGGAAGGAACTGCTGCAAAAATCTCAGCGGTAGCTGATTGAGTCTGAACAAAAGGAAACATTGAAGAGCGGGCTAGTTATGTCATGAACAGAGACCTCCACCGCAAATGCCATCCCATCGGCGCCGTTCCCAGTTGCTTTCTCTCTTGTCCATTTCGTAAAAAGTTCTGCCACAATTCGCCAAGGAGTTTGTGATGTCGCAAGCAAATTTGGCAGCGCGCTTTGACTCCCTCAAATTTGGTAGCTGACATGCAAACATCACTACTAGCTGGCAGTTTTCCCTCGTGCATTTGTCGATTTATGCTCATACTTATCTTATTTATTTGACGAAATGAAGTGTACATTCTGATGTATGCATAGATACAGAGAGGTATGTGTCACTGTGTGGATGTGTGACGAAACGAGGTGTACTTCGGTATGTGTCTGCATTATCCTTCCCACTCCTTTTTATTTGACGAGTCCCTGCATTATTTGGAAGAGCCCTGATTGAAATGGTGTAGTTTAGAATATATATTTCTCAGCTAGCTAGGCATGCTGTTTCTTTTTTCTCGAATACGCTAAGGTAGCGTATCATTGCATTGATATATGGAGAGAAAAAAGTACAGGGGTGGTAGTCATAGTCTCGTGCGCACAAATGGCGAGCCTATGAACCCAGGGGGAGCAGAAAGCAGGGGTTGCTCAGCCCCAACGATTACAAGGTCATGTTACAAAACGGTTCGTGGCGAGCCCTCTAGCTGTTTCAAAAATAAAGTTGAGTCATATGCAATCCAAGAAGCCAAGAAGGGAGTTTACCTTGCCAAGTCTCAGAAATTGTACCACTGCACCAAACACTCTATATTAGTCAAAAGCTGCATGCAAAACAAGCAAGCCTAACAAAGTTAGGTACAAAGCACACATCTACCGAACCAAAGCGAAACAACACGGAGAGAAAGAATTAGCTAGCTTACCACCATAGTGACAGCTAGGCACTGTCTCAGTTAATCCAACAAGATTTTACCGTTATTGCGCGCGCATCAAATATTCATCTTTGTTTTTTTTTGCGGGTAAAATATTCATCTTTGTTGTACTGAATGTAGGATAACTGAATTAGCTGATGATCGCATGTCTGTTAGATAAGGTTCAAGCAGTCATCAAGAGGGAACTCAAGGTTGAAGAACAACACATGATCCCATCTGAGTCCAAAGATCAAAGGCGCCTTCAAAAGTAAGTTTTATTCTGTTTTGTTAGCCATGTAAGATAGGATTTGGACCTTCGACTGCTTGTCCAAGTGAGCACCAAAAAGGAAACAAATCCTCGGTGAACCTTTTTTTTTGCGAAATTCGATGAACCTTTTCTATAAGTGCCACTTCACTTTCAGGCTTTTGGGGCGTTGTCAACGATTGGTTTCAACGTTACAAGATCAATGCCTCCACGTGGAGGCCGAGAGATCCGTTAAGGAGTGGCAAATTGGCATATCGAACTTGCACATGCCACACCGTAAGGCAATGACATCACTCACCATGGTTGTTTGTTACGCCATTTAGAACGAAAGAAATGATAGCGTGTTCCGACACAAATCCACCGCTCCCTTCGTCATCTTTGCCATGATAAAAAATGACGCGTAGCTTTGATCAATTGGGTAAAATCATGCTAGGAGAGTAACGAGTTTTGCAAATGCACGCCATTTCCATGGCTCACAGGGGAGAGACCGAGAAGATACCTACTACTCTTTCTACGCCTAGCCCCTTCCCCTAGTCCTCTGCCGCCGGCCGATCGGCCGCGGCGGGCCACTGCCTTTCCACGCTGTGTTCCACTCCGGGCACGACGTCCACCAATCCGGTACTGATGGCGCTTGCTAATCTGAACTTCGACAAGGGACAAGACTTCGCGGAAGAAGTATGGAGGAAATGGGGAGTCCCCATCAACTACAAAGTCGGAAAGGATCTACAGGAATTCATATTGGTGGCGGAATTCACCCGATCAAGGATCGGGCTCACCGTGGATTCGGTAGCCACAATTCTTCTAGCATGCTTTGGAGGTCGCGCCTCCTTGTTCAAAGTGCAACCGCTCCAAAATTGGTCATTCCACTTCTCAGTCTCTTCCAAAGAAGTGGGATTTTCGATCTTGAAAGGAGGTAACATCTCCCTGCCAAAGCTTAACGTCAATTTTCTTCTCTAGGGAGCGGGGGGGGGGGGGGGGGGGGACGAACACTTGCTCGGAACTCGACCAGTACCTCCAAGAAAAGTAGGATGAATGGACGCATGTCTTTCGGAATCACCCTAGGAAATCTTTCCTTCAGGCTCTTAGATCTCCCACCACATTTGTCCATCATGTTTAATCAACCAACATTGTTCAAAGAGATCATACCTGGGATTCTATGAGAGCTCAATCTGCTGCCCGTGATCGTCCCCTAGAGCCAGCTGCAGTTACTGTGGGAGCGGGATCCACGCCAATTCAAAATTCTGTCAATGGGCTCTTTTGTGTTCGTTGTCTCCTTTCTGGCCATCTCAGGCCCAACTGCACAAATCGCATTAAGTGTAGGTCATGTAAGAGATGGGGCCACATTGCCTGGGACTACTACTCTGCTGGGCCTCCCAACCCTAGTACTAATACTTGGCCCACTACCATCCCAGCCCAGAACTAGACAATTCCGAGGCAAGTCACCACTATTGCCGCGACTACGACTAATCAGTTGGTCATTGCCTCTGCCACCCAAGGAAACAGAGGAGACGCCTCGATTTACTCCACCGGTGTGGGTATCCGCCATTACACCCCTCCACTGTTTCCATACCACAACACCTGCTTGCCGCTGCCTCGCAACCTAGTGCGCAATACCCACCCCTCCACCTCTCCATCTAGCCACCATCTTCTTCATTGGCGGTGGCTATGGCGTCATTCCCCTTCGATCCAACGCCATTCATCCCGGCAGGCCACTGTGACGCCCTCGATTCAATCGTACACTAATCATACACGCAAATGTGTACGATCAAGATCAGGGACTCACGGGAAGATATCACAACACGACTCTAGACACATATAAAATAATACAAGCTTTATATTACAAGCCATGGGCCTCGAGGGCTCGAATACATAAGCTTGAATACACAAGAGTCAACGGAAGCAACAATATCTGAGTACAGACATAGGTTAGACAAGCATGCCTTAGAAGGCTAGCACAAAAGCAACATCGATCGAAAAGGTAAGGCCTCCTGCATGGGAGCCTCCTAACTACTCCTGGTCGTCGTCGGCCTCCACATAGTAGTAGGCACCCTCAGTGTAGTAGCAGTCGTCGTCGAAGGTGGCGTCTGGATCCTGGGCTCCACCATCTGGTTGCGACACCCGAGAAGAATGGAAAAGGGGGGAAAAGGGGGAGCAAAGCAACCGTGAGTACTCATCCAAAGTACTCGCAAGCAAGGATCTACACTACATATGCATCTGTGCCAATGAAATAGGTAGTATATGTGGACTGAACTGCAGAATGCCAGAAGAGAAGAGGAAAGCCTAGCCTATCGAAGACTAGCATCTTCAAGCAGCTCCAAGCATCTTGCAGCATCAGAAGAGATAAGAGTAGCATAAAGTAAAGTAGTAGTGTTATCAACCTCAGCCAGAGATCCTTTCTCGACTCCCTGCGAGAAAGCAATCCCAGAGCCATACTATCCAGTTATCACCTCAAGTATCCAGTTCTAGTTGTATCGATCGGGATACAACTCCAAGTGTCCGTTACCGTAGGACAGGCTATCGATAGATGTTTTCTTCACTGCAGGGGTGCACCAACTTACCCACCACGCTCGATTAACTCCAGCCGGACACACTTTCCTGGGTCATGCCCGGCCTCGGCCAAACAATATGCCGCAACCCGACCTAGGCTTAATAGAGAGGTCAACACGTCGGACTAAACAAATGCCCCCAGGGGTCATGGGCCATCGCCCCGGAAACTCCCGCACGCTGCGTACGCGGCCGGTGAGCAGACCTAGCTACCTCCTTCAAAAAAGGCAGGTGCTTACGCAGTCCAACCCGGCGCGCGCCGCTCAGTCGTTGACGTCTATTAAGCTTCGGCTGATGTATACGACGCAGAACACCCATACTATGCCAACGTGATGGTTAGTGCTATCAGGCCAGAGGCCCCTCGGATCAAATATCCAAATCATAGTGGATTAGGAACGCGCGGTAACAAGCAAAGACTCACGAAAGATGTGACCCCGTCGCCCCGTGTCGAGGACTTGCGGCAAGGGCTAAGAATGCCCGGCCACGCCTCATAAGTATCTCGTGGGCACCTTCCAGGTCAACCCGTCTCCACATCACTCGCGGGTACCCCTCAGGGTCGACCCGCCTTTCCAAGTAACAGTTGTAAAGTCCAAGTATCCGTGTGTCCAAACATCAAGGGGAAAACCCGAGGAATCACCCCCGGTGAATTCCACTTGATGTAATCATCAAGGTGAACGTAAGAGGATCCACCCTCGAGGTTCACACTTGAGGGGTTGCACGACAGAGTCGTATCGGAAGTGGCTAAGGAGGAAATCACCCTCGATGACCACGACCGAATAGCTACACTACAGAGATCTCATCAGGAGTGATGTATGAGGTTCCACCCTTGGCACTCGATGGTAACTCTGCAGAATCGAGCAACAAAAGGGGCGTGATGTGATGTGAGGTGTCAGGCTCTGGTCGTCGATCATGTTCATCGAGTCATCGATGATGAAGCAGGGGCAACAAGGACAAGGTGGGGGTCACTGATGGATCACTAACCAACCTATACTAAGCAGTTTAGGATAAGCAGGTAAGGTACAATGAGCAGGTTACAAAAGCAGGCTATGCATCAGAATAGGAGCAAACAATAACAGTAGAAAAATCTAATGCAAGCATGAGAGAATGGAATGGGCGATATCGGGATGATCAAAGGGGGGGCCTGCCTGGTTGCTCAGACGAGGAGGGGTCGTCGGTGACGTAGTCGATCACAGCGGCATCGGCAGCCGTCACGGGGTCTACCGAAGAGAAGAGGGGGAGAAACAGTAAATACATAGCAAGCAAGTGCATAACAGGACAACATGCAAAGCTAGACGTGTTCTAACGCGGTACTACACGTTACCGGCGAAGGGGATAACATCCGGGAATGTTTCCCCGAAGTGTGGCATTTTCAGACAGACGAACCGGAGGGGGAAGGTTGCATGTTCGCTATGCTAGGGGCATGTGGCGGACGAACGGACCACGTATTCGGATTCGTCTTGTCGTTCTGAGCACCTTTCATGTATAAAACATTTTCATCGGAGTTACGGTTTCTTTTATATGATTTTTCAAAGTTTTATTGCATTTTATGGATTTTCAGGTATATTAATAATTCGAAAAAGATTAAATGGGAAAAGGCTAGAGGTACCCGAAAGTGTACCCAACAAGTGGCTATTGAGGCTGACAGTGGCCTAGTGGGCCTAGTTGACCAAGTCAAAGGTTGACTGGTCCACCAATGAACAGTGCCAGTGGGGCCCGGTTGTCATTGTCACATATTTTAACAGATTGTTTTAAAATAATCTAACTGGTTGCGGGGCCTGCTGTCAGTGACTAATTAGTGGGGATGGTTAACACTAATTGGGGTTAGCCTAATTAAAAAGGGGGCGACCCAGGTGGCAGTGGCCTTGAGCCATGGCTGGGCGCTAGTTCCAGCGAGTGAGACCAGCGCCGGCGCGCGGAGGAAGCAGGACGCGGACCTGGCCAGTGCGGATGACGGCGAGCGGCGGCCATCTGAGCGCGCAGTAGTGCAGTGGCAGCACGCGCGCAGGGGGCGGCTCCAGCGGGAGCGAGGAGCAGCCGACGGCAGCCGTCCCGGCGTCCGGCGCGGAGCGGACGGAGGCAGGGCATGACAGCGCCGCCAGGAGCTCGCGGGGGCGAAACTCCGGCCGTGGCGGACAACAGCGCGGGTGAGGGACGGCGATGAGCAGCGACAGGACCGGTGGTCAGCGGAGGCACGCGCGTTAGCGAGGCGAGCTGCGGCCGGCGTCGACAGCAGAAGCACAGCGGGCAGCAGCGGCAATAGGCAGCAGCGCGAGGAGCAGCTAGGTGCGGTCGGGCAGCCCCGGGCGCGGGCACAGGCGGCTGGGCGCGCGAGGGGTGCGACCAGAGGCGGCCAAGGGGGTGAGCGGGGAGTGGTGGCCGGCGCTATGCAGCAGGCAGCACAAGCAGCAGAAGCAGTAGCAGTACGCACGAGCAACAGGGGCACGCGGCTTTGGGAGGTCGCAGGCGTCGCCTACTTTGACTAAACGAGAGAAGGGAGAGATGGGAATCGATGTGATGCTCACGGCGGGGCGGTAGGGGGATGGCAGCGTGCTCGGGGTGGGTCGACGGCGCACGGCATCGGTTGCGGATGTTGAAGACGACCTCGAACGGGGCGTTGCAGCTGCGCTGAGCTCGAACGGGGCGAGGTAGTCGACGTAGGCGAGGAAGAGGGAGCTCCTGGACGCTCTACTGCGGCCCGGGGTGGCGCCGGAGCGTGCTGACGATGGTGGCGCGACGAGCTCCCGCTCGGGTGTGGCGGATCTGGAGGGGAGAGGAGTAAGAGGGAGAGGGAGTGGGGGAACAGGGGCTAGGGTTCAGGGGAGGGCGCCGGGGACGTCTTGTAGGCGGCCAGGGGGCACTGAGGGCCTCCACGCACGCCATGGCCGTGAATGTGTGCCACGATCCCCCTGTCTCCTGTACAGAGGAGGGGGTGAGGTGTAGGTGGGATGGCTGGTTGGCCAACTGGGCCAAGGCCCAGCACGGAGGGGGGGTTTGTTTTCTAGTTTCCATTTTAACTATTTTCGGTTTTCAATTTCAGCTACTGTTTTCTATTAAAATGTAAAACTAAATGGGTTTTGTTAGATATGAGACTTGTCACATAAATCAGGCGCATTATTTCTAGGAGTCACAAAAAGTTCGAGGCCAAAAGAAGTTGTCTAACCATTCTTTGAAATTGGAAAGGCCAATTTTAAAAGTTGTTGGAGCACTAAATAATTTCCAGGGGCACTTCGGGGATTCAAAAGAGGTTGGTTCCAACATGACAAATATCAAGGGATTATTTGCCACACTTTGAACATTTGAGGCTTTATGTTTGAAAACTTTTTTTTTTACTTTAATTTAAAATTTGAATTTGGACCGAATTCGAACCAACGTGAGTTTAACAACAGTAATCATGATGACATGGCATCCTTAGCTGGGAATTACTATAGCTTAATTATCCGGGTGTCACAATTCTCCTCCACTACAAGAAATCTCGTCCCGAGATTTAATTGGGGAAGTAAAGAGTAACTTCGGAAGAACTGGCCCTTATAAGGTTAATTATCTGGTGAACAATTCAAGGAATGAGGCAGAAGTATCTCTCGAGTTGAAACTTAATAAAACATCGAGAGCAAAGTATGAAGGTACCATGAGAAGTTTTAACGGGCAGGCAATCATTCGATGCCTAATCAAAAGGTGAAAGGGGTTCAGAGCAACAACAACAAAAATTATTGCGTCTGATACTAGAATAGATCACTAGGAAGGTGGCTCATGAATTACATACGAAGGCAAGTGAAAAAGGATACCTCAGAATCAAGGATGTATAGGAGTCAGGTTTCGATCCTGTGGAACTGTGGGTTATGGGCCCACCATGTGGTTCAAAAGTAGGAAGGACGCCGACATATTGCACGGTCATGGTAGCAAGGCATGGCAGAGGATAGCCTGTCAATTATGTTGGCAACAACGTTGGTACCAAGGGCGAGGGATGAAGAGAACCATTTTCCTGCTTGTTGAACGAGGCGGACCAATAGGCAAAGTTCTCGTCCATCGGTGGTTACCGGAATGTCAACAGCAATAGTAACAAGGTCTTACTCACAAATTGTACACCGAGGTGTTTTCATAAGCAGGGAACTATTACTGCTTAGATCTCATAAACCACAAGAAAGGTTAAACAAAACAATGGAAAAGAAAAGGTGATCATTAGATTAATCAGAACTTTGGAAAGGAAAATGTGTTTACACACTAGAATTGGGAGTATATCCTTCCCAAGGGGGAGCAGGATATACATGATATGACAGCAAGTTCAAAAGCATTTAGATACCCATACAACGGTGTTTGGATAATAGATCAAGAAACATTCGACAATGTGCTTCCAATGTTCTTGTTGATATTCGGAATACCTCAGTCATGCTTCGAGGTAGCATTAACATGGTGTTACAAGTAGGGGTTGGAGTTGAAGATCACAAGAAATACTCAAGGAACAATTGCAGGAATAGCAAGGAGTCCAAGGTATAACCAAGACATGATCAAACATGTGTTGGAAAGAACACAAGGGGGGTTGTCGATGACAACTCAAATCGTCGAATGTCAAGGATGGTATTTCTCATCACGAATTCGATTGATATGCTGGAAGAGCTTAGAATATTGATGATGATCATGACAAATTTGTCGAGAGGTTTCATGAAGATGTAATCGATCGGCCATGACATCAAGTCAAAGGAATGATGAGCGAAAGGTTATTGGAACCACGGGTACGACACAAACTCGAAACCAAGCTTGTTGTTCAAGGCGAAATGATAAGACGGGGAAGAGCGACGTAAGCTTAGCTCATCGTTGAAAAATTGTGCTCCGGGAAGGACCAGGTAGCATTGTTAAAATTTAGGACGATAATGATGTAGCCAATCAGGCTAGGAATGATGTGACAGAGTATCACTCCAATTAAGAATTTACAAGAGGTAGTGCAATGACACAATATCCTCGAGATAACATGAGGCAATATATACTTGAAGGTAGATCAAATTGGAGGTTGGACAGGTGAAATGACTTGCAGGAGACAAGTATTTTAACTTGTCCGGGAAATGGAATTAAGGAGAAACTATGGTCGGAACCATGATTATGAATGATCAAACCACCGATACAAGATGAACCTATAACAAGGGGTAAATATTTTTACGAGCAGCTTTCATGATAAGTTCTACATCGGGTCCATGCGCATGAACACAAAGGTTCAAGGTCAACTCCCACTTCTTCAATGCATAACCTTTCATTCACTCCTCATTTTTGAAGAATTTGTAGTGCGAAAGATTTATCTGGTGAAGCACCAGAAGAGTTTGACTCACATCTCTTTCGAGTTCACACGGATTAGGGAAGGCATAGGTTCAACCCATAGGGGTATCTGAGGAACATATACCACTAACTTCAGGATTAAAATATACCAGCTCGAAAGCAGAGCATGGTTGACAAAAGCAGATGATAGAATTTACCAAAGGCATTATGTGTCAGGGCAAAACTCACAAGTTTAATGAATATGAAGGACATTGTCGGATAATAATCCAACCAAGGATATGGCGGTCCATAAAAGATCTGATGTGAGTATCGATACTCACCCAGAAGAAGAAAGAATGCAAAGGCATCAGGTTATAGATATAACTGGATAACTTCAAAGCTTGAATACAGAGGGAATTATGATTTCCAAAATGGTGGATCAGAAGAAGAGGCTCTGATCAAAGACAAGTAAGTTGAATAGACATAGATTGAAAATCAATCAAGGTTTGATTTGTCGATCACCAGCTCATGTTCGGGGTGACGTCTGAGCCGAAGGGAAGGATTCTAATTATGATTGATGATTGCGAGCACTCGCATACATATCGAATCTAATGCTCAAAATTACGATGATAAAGGATGCTAACGAACATTGCTAGACATATGGAAGTAACCATAATGTAAGCAGGTAAGGAGGAACAAGAGTAATAAGCTACTGAGGATTTTCGGAAGATTGGATAGTACTTCAAAGTATCTTGTGAATCACTTGATCGAACAAATCCTCGACGCTCTGGTGCGGCCCGGGGTGGCGCCGGAGCGTGCTGACGATGGTGGCGCGACGAGATCCTGCTCGGGTGCGGCGGATCTGGAGGGGAGAGGAGTAAGAGGGAGAGGGAGTGGGGGAATAGGGGCTAGGGTTCAGGGGAGGGCGCCGGGGACGTCTTGTAGGCGGCCAGGGGGCACCGATGGCCGCCACGCACGCCATGGCCGTGGCCATGGCCGTGGATGTGTGCCACGATCCCCCTGTCTCCTGTACAGAGGAGGGGGTGAGGTGTAGGTGGGCTGGCTGGTTCGCCAACTGGGCCAAGGCCCAGCACGGAGGGGGAGGGTTTGTTTTCTAGTTTTCATTTTAACTATTTTCGGTTTTCAATTTCAGCTACTGTTTTCTATTAAAATGTAAAACTAAATGGGTTTTGTTAGATATGAGACTTGTCACATAAATCAGGCGCATTATTTCTAGGAGTCACAAAAAGTTCGAGGCCAAAAGAAGTTGTCTAACCATTCTTTGAAATTGGAAAGGCCAATTTTAAAAGTTGTTGGAGCACTAAATAATTTCCAGGGGCACTTCGGGGATTCAAAAGAGGTTGGTTCCAACGTGACAAATATCAAGGGATTATTTTCCACACTTTGAACATTTGAGGCTTTATGTTTGAAAACTTTTATTTTTGACTTTAATTTAAAATTTGAATTTGGACCGGATTCGAACCAACGCGAGTTTAACAACAGTAATCATGATGGCATGGCATCCTTAGCAGGGAATTACTGTAGCTTAATTATCCGGGTGTCACAACCACCATCGCATTGATGTCGCGGGCAGGCCGGCTCCTGTCCGCATCCTGGTGGGAGCAGTGCCGGCGACGCATGAGGAATGGGTTCTTGCCACCATAGTTCTGATGCCAAATCTGCCAGTTCAGTTCATCACCATCGGAGAGGTACTATCTGATTTTCTCACTGAGCTCAAGCAACATGGGTTTTATGAGATTTCGCCATGCCCTTTCTATCGGAATCAGGGCTCCGGGGACCCAAAGGTTCGAACTCTGGGGTGCGCTTGTTCTTGACGCCCTACGCTTTCCTATGACAAGCCATAGCGGAGCTACGGGGGGAGCGAGCTAGCAGGAGCGCCTGGAGACATGGCAGTTATCCAGGTTCGGGCCACCTGCGAAGCCTCCATCCATGATGCGCCGGTTGGCTCGGTGATGACCTACGCCCTGCGTGCCCGTCGTCTTGGTCCTATTGCACCGGTCCGGTAACCTTTGGGGATTGCTTAGGGAATCGGCGCGTTGGCCTTGCTCCCTTAGCTGTTGGAAATATGCCCTAGAGGCAATAATAAAATGGTTATTATTGTATTTCCTTGTTCATGATAATTGTCTGTTGTTCATGCTATAATTGTATTAACTGGAAACCGTAATACATGTGTGAATACATAGACCACAACATGTCCCTAGTAAGCCTCTAGTTGACTAGCTCGTTGATCAATAGATGGTTATGGTTTCCTGACCATGGACATTGGATGTCATTGATAACGGGATCACATCATTAGGAGAATGATGTGATGGACAAGACCCAATCCTAAGCATAGCACAAGATCGTGTAGTTCGTTTGCTAGAGCTTTTCTAATGTCAAGTATCATTTCCTTAGACCATGAGATTGTGCAACTCCCGGATACCGTAGGAATGCTTTGGGTGTACCAAACGTCACAACGTAACTGGGTGGCTATAAAGGTGCACTACAGGTATCTCCGAAAGTGTCTGTTGGGTTGGCACGAATCGAGACTGGGATTTGTCACTCCGTATGACGGAGAGGTATCTCTGGGCCCACTCGGTAATGCATCATCATAATGAGCTCAATGTGACCAAGTGTTTGGTCACGGGATCATGCATTATGGTACGAGTAAAGTGACTTGCCGGTAACGAGATTGAACAAGGTATTGGGATACCAACGATCGAATCTCGGGCAAGTAACGTACCGATTGACAAAGGGAATTGTATACGGGATTGATTGAATCCTCGACATCGTGGTTCATCCGATGAGATCATCGTGGAACATGTGGGAGCCAACATGGGTATCCAGATCCCGCTGTTGGTTATCGACCGGAGAGTCGTCTCGGTCATGTCTGCATGTCTCCCGAACCCGTAGGGTCTACACACTTAAGGTTCGGTGACGCTAGAGTTGTAGAGATATTAGTATGCGGTTAATCGAAAGTTGTTCGGGGTCCCGGACATCATGAGGAGTTCCGGAATGGTCCGGAGGTAAAGATTTATATATGGGAAGTCCTATTTTGGCCACCGAAAAATGTTCGGGATTTTTCGGTATTGTACCGGGAAGGTTCTAGAAGGTTCTGAAGTGGGGCCCACCTGCATGGGGGGACCCACATGAACGTGGGTAGTGGGGGCAAGGCCCCACACCCCTGGTCAAGTTGCACCAAGATCCCACCTTAGAAGGAATAAGATCATATCCCGAAGGGATAAGATCAACATCCCTAAAAAAGGGGGATAACAATCGGTGGGGAAGGGAAATGATGGGATTTCTTCCCCCCACCTTTGCCAACGCCCCAATGGACTTGGAGGGCAAGAAACCAACCCCCTCCACCCCTATATATAGTGGGGAGGCGCATGGGAGCAGCACCCCAAGCGTTGGCGCCTCCCTCCCTCCCGTGACACCTCTTCCTCCCCGCTTGCGCTTGGCGAAGCCCTGCCGGGATCCCGCTACTTCCACCACCACGCCGTCGTGCTGCTGGATCTCCATCAACTTATCCTCCCCCCTTGCTGGATCAAGAAGGAGAAGACGTCCCCTCTCCGTACGTGTGTTGAACGCGGAAGTGCCGTCCGTTCGGCGCTAGGATCATCGGTGATTTGGATCACGACGAGTACGACTCCATCAACCCCGTTCTCTTGAACGCTTCCGCTCGCGATCTACAAGGGTATGTAGATGCACTCCTCCCCTCTCCTTGCTAGCATCTCCTAGATTGATCTTGGTGACACGTAGGAAAATTTTGAATTTCTGCTACGTTCCCCAACAGTGGCATCATGAGCCAGGTCTATGTGTAGATTCTATGCACGAGTAGAACACAAAGTAGTTGTGGGCGATGATTTGTTCAATTTGCTTGCCGTTACTAGTATTATCTTGATTCGGCGGCATTGTGGTATGAAGCGGCCCGCACCGACCTTACACGTACTCTTACATGAGACAGGTTCCACTGACTGACATGCACTTGATGCATAAGGTGGCTAGCGGGTGTCTGTCTCTCCCACTTTAGTTGGATCAGATTCGATGAAAAGGGTCCTTATGAAGGGTAAATAGCAATTGGCATATCACTGTTGTGGCTTTTGCGTAGGTAAGAAACGTTCTTGCTAGAAACCCATAGCAGCCACGTAAAACATGCAACAACAATTAGAAGACGTCTAACTTGTTTTTGCAGGGTATGCTATGTGATGTGATATGGCCAAAAGGATGTGATGAATTATATATGTGATGTATGAGATTGATCATGTTCTTGTAATAGGAATCACGACTTGCATGTCGATGAGTATGACAACCGGCAGGAGCCATAGGAGTTGTCTTAATTTATTGTATGACCTGCGTGTCAATGAAAACGCCATGTAATTACTTTACTTTATTGCTAACCGTTAGCCATAGTAGTAGAAGTAATAGTTGGTGAGACAACTTCATGAAGACACGATGATGGAGATCATGGTGTCATGCCGGTGACGAAGGTGATCATGCCGCGCCTCGAAGATGGAGATCAAAGGCGCAAGATGATATTGGCCATATCATGTCACTTTATGATTTGCATGTGATGTTTGTCATGTTTACATCTTATTTTCTTAGAACGACGGTAGCATAAATAAGATGATCCCACACTAAAATTTCAAGAGATGTGTTCCCCCTAACTGTGCACCGTTGCGAAGGTTCGTTGTTTCGAAGCACCACGTGATGATCGGGTGTGATAGATTCCAACGTTCGCATACAACGGGTGTTGATGAGCCTAGCATGTACAGACATGGCCTCGGAACACAAGCAAAACACTTAGGTTGACTTGACGAGCCTAGCATGTACAGACATGGCCTCGGAACACAAGAGACCGAAAGGTCGAACATGAGTCGTATAGTAGATACGATCAACATGGAGATGTTCATCGATGATGACTAGTCCGTCTCACGTGATGATCGGACACGCCCTAGTCGATTCGGATCATGTATCACTTAGATGACTAGTGTCGGAGTAAATGGCCACGGGTAGCCTAACCGACTACCCCTGGCTCTTCAAAAAGTTACCAGGCCATTCGAGCCTTCAAGCATTCAAAGCATTGGGCCGCCTTCCCCAGGAGCCGACTCTCAGAAGGCGACCCAGCCTCAGAAACCTCCCCCAAGATAACTACGAGATGGCCGACTCCAGGAAGCCGACCATGGAGAATGCCGACTCCCAAGAGCCGGCCACGAAGAGCGCCGACTCCAGGAAGCCGGCCAATACCGCACCCACCAAAGCTACGCCCACATAACGGTGACAAGACGGGACGTGGCTACAGTGCGACCCACTACCCCCGAATCCCGAGGCAGGCATGGCCACAGGACGACCGTACGGGTCAGCCATCTCCCGTCCGACTCGGCACTGTAGCCATGCAAGTCTCAACGTCACCCACGACAAACGCCAGTATGGCCCGCGGGCGGTGGGCCCCTTTAGCCAGAGAGAGGCACGAAGGCGGCCCGGCCTCCCCTCGTCGGCCAGGGGCGTAGCCGGCCCCCAGAAGCCGGCTACCCCCCTCCCTCGGAACATGCGCCACATTAAGGAGACAAGACGAGGTAAGGCTACAGTGAGAGCCCTCGAGGCAGCACACTGTAGCCACGCTTACCTCGACAAAGCCCTCGTCATCAGGGGCGAGGCTACAGTAAACAGCCGCCGACAAGACCCCCAAGCGGTGGGGCCGGCCTGTCGACCAAGAGGCCGGCAGCCGGCGGGACCCACCAGTCGGCGGGCCCCAATGGCCGGCGGAGAAGCCGGCGAGCACAGACACTGACGACTGGGACCCGCGCCCAGCCGGATTACAATTGTACCCCCGGGGGGTAGGCCTACGCGCCGGGCAGCCGCCGCGTCTTGCGGAGGAACTCGACGTGATCCTCATGGACGTTGGAGCCGTCCCAATCCCCGCGGAACTGCATCGTGGCGTAGGGCTGGCGAGAATGAGCGCGGCGGCGGAGGATCGAGTGGTGGCGCGGTGCGGCGGCGAGGCGCTGTCGCAAGAAAGAGCAGAATGAAGAAGATGGCAGAGAGGGGAGGGGCGTGCGAGCGCCTGCCGCTCTCCCTCCTCCCCCTACTTATAGCTTCGCACGGTGAAGCCGGGGAGGCAGGGCATGGGGTGAGACGTGGGATTAACTGCACCCACTCCCCCCATGCCTCGCGATTATTACGCCCTAAAGGCATGCCGAAACCGCCGCAGGAAGACGTGCGGGCGGCTTCGGGCCGCAGAGAATCCGCGCCTGGGCCCGGGCGTAGGCGTGGCGGGCCCCCGACCTGCGGCGACGTCCCGTCGCGCGCGTGGGCTGGCAGGCTTTTTAGCCAAGGCATGCCACGTGGCTCGCAGTCGGCAAGAGGCTGGCCCGCGGCCTGGTGCGCGCGCTGGCAGGCTCCCGCCCTCCGACTCCAAAAAATTTCGCCAAGACGGCGCACCCAACCGAAGCCGGCTCCCAGCTACCGGCTCGTCAAGATATGAAGCTGACCGAGCTTCTCGACTCCCACCCAACCTCGAAGCTCAATCAGCTTCGGGGACTACTGTCGGAGTAAATGGCCAAGGGTAGCCTAACCGACTACCCCTGGTTCTTCAAAAAGTTACCAGGCCATTCGAGCCTTCAAGCATTCAAAGCATTGGGCCGCCTTCCCCAGGAGCCGACTCTCAGAAGGCGACCCAGCCTCAGAAACCTCCCCCAAGATAACTACGAGATGCCCGACTCCAGGAAGCCGACCATGGAGAATGCCGACTCCCAAGAGCCGGCCACGAAGAGCGCCGACCCCAGGAAGCCGGCCAAGACCGCACCCACCAAAGCTACGCCCACATAACAGTGACAAGACGGGACGTGGCTACAGTGCGGCCCACTACCCCCGAATCCCGAGGCAGGCATGGCCACAGGACGACCGTACGGGTCAGCCATCTCCCGTCCGGCTCGGCACTGTAGCCATGCAAGTCTCAACGTCACCCACGACAGACGCCAGTATAGCCCGCGGGCGGCGGGCCCCTTTAGCCAGAGAGAGGCACGAAGGCGGCCCGGCCTCCCCCAGTCGGCCAGGGGCGTAGCCGGCCCCCAGAAGCCGGCTACCCGCCTCCCTCGGAACATGCGCCACATTAAGGAGACAAGACGAGGTAAGGCTACAGTGAGAGCCCTCGAGGCGGCACACTGTAGCCACGCTTACCTCGACAAAGCCCTCGTCATCAGGGGCGAGGCTACAGTAAACAGCCGCCGACAAGACCCCCAGGCGGTGGGGCCGGCCAAGCTACGCCCACATAACGGTGACAAGACAGGACGTGGCTACAGTGCGGCCCACTACCCCCGAATCCCGAGGCAGGCATGGCCACAGGACGACCGTACGGGTCAGCCATCTCCCGTCCAGCTCGGCACTGTAGCCATGCAAGTCTCGACGTCACCCACGACAGACGCCAGTATAGCCCGCGGGCGGCGGGCCCCTTTAGCCAGAGAGAGGCACGAAGGCGGCCCGGCCTCCCCCAGTCGGCCAGGGGCGTAGCCGGCCCCCAGAAGCCGGCTACCCGCCTCCCTCGGAACATGCGCCACATTAAGGAGACAAGACGAGGTAAGGCTACAGTGAGAGCCCTCGAGGCGGCACACTGTAGCCACGCTTACCTCGACAAAGCCCTCGTCATCAGGGCGAGGCTACAGTAAACAGCCGCCGACAAGACCCCCAGGCGGTGGGACCGGCCTGTCGACCAAGAGGCCGGCAGCCGGCGGGACCCACCATTCGGCGGGCCCCAATGGCTGGCGGAGAAACCGGCGAGCACAGACACTGACGACTGGGACCCGCGCCTAGCCGGATTACAATTGTACCCCCGGGGGGTAGGCCTATATAAACCCCCCGGGGCACCCATGCAAAGGGTTGGCTTCTTAGAGTTACACACACACCATATAGAGAGGGAAGCGAGAGCTAGACTTGCTCTTCTTCTCCCTTGAACCCAACAGCTCAAGGAGCACTTGTAGCTACTCTTTCTGATCTAGTGATCATGCGGAGACCCCGCAGAGCAGGACTAGGGGTGTTATCTCCACGGAGAGCCCCGAACCTGGGTAAGATTCGCCGGCAAGCATGTCTTCGCCTCATCCCGTTTCCAGGCACCGGCGACGTCTTACTGGCTCCCACAATGATAAGCCACCCGTTGGCATATGTCGCACCTACCACCCGAGAAGTAGAGGGATGTCTATCTAAGTGGGAGTTCATTAAATAATCAGATGAACTTAATTATCATGAACATAGTCAAAAGGTCTTTGCAAATAATGTCGTAGCTTACGCTTTAGTTCTACTAAGATATGTTCCTAGAGAAAATTTAGTTGAAAGTTGATAGTAGCAATTATGCGGACTGGGTCCGTAAATTGAGGATTGTCCTCATTGCTACACAGAAGGCTTATGTCCTTAATGCACCGCTCGGTGTGCTGAACCTCGAGCGTCGTTTGTGGATGTTGCGAACATCTAACATACACGTTTTGATGACTACGTGATAGTTCAGTGCGTAATGTTGAACGGTTTAAAATTGTGGCACCAAAGACGGTTTTGAAACGTCGCAGAACATATGAGATGTTCCAAAGACTAAAATTGGGATTTCAGACTAGTGCCCACGTCAAGAGGTATGAGACCTCTGACAAGTTTCTTAAGCCTGCAAACTAAGGGAGAAAAGCTCAATCGTTGAGCATGTGCTCAATTGTCTGAGTACTACAATCACTTGAATCGAGTGGGAGTTAATCTTCCAGATGAGATAGTGATGGTTGTCCATAGTCACTGCCACCAAGCTATTAGAGCTTCGTGATGAACTATAATATATCGGGGATAGACATGATGATCCTTGAGCAACTCGCGATGTTTGACACCGTGAAAGTAGAAATCAAGTAGGAGCATGAATTGTTGATGGTTAGTAAAACCACTAGTTTCTAGAAGGGCAAGGGCAAGAAGGGATACTTCATGAAACGGCAAATCAGTTGCTGCTCTAGTGAAGAAACCCAAGGTTGAACCCAAACCCGAGACTAAGTGCTTCTGAAATGAGGGGAACGGTCACTGAAGCAGAACTACCCTAGATACTTCGTAGATGAGAAGGCTGGCAAGGTCGACAGAAGTATATTGGATATACATTATATTAATGTGTACTTTACTAGTACTCCTAGTAGCACCAGGGTATTAGATACCGGTTCGGTTGCTAAGTGTTAGTAACTCGAAATAAAAGCTGCGGGATAAACGGAGACTAGCTAAAGGTGAGATGACGATATGTGTTTCCAAGGTTGATGTGATCAAGCATCGCATGCTCCCTCTACCATCGAGATTGGGGTTAAACCTGAATAATTGTTATTTAGTGTTTGCGTTAAGCATAGACATGATTGGATTATGTTTATTGCAATACGGTTATTCATTAAAGGAGAATAATGGTTACTCTGTCTATTTGAATAATACCTTCAATGGTCTTGCACCTAAAATGAATGGTTTATTGAATCTCGATCGTAGTGATACACATGTTCATGCCAAAAGATATAAGATAGTAATGATAGTACCACATACTTGTGGCACTGCCACTTGAGTCATATTGGTATAAAACGCATGAAGAAGCTCCATGTTGATGGATCTTTGGACTCACTCGTTTTTGAAAAGATTGAGACATGCGAACCATGTCTATTAGTATATATGCATGAAGAAAGTCCATACAGATGGATCATTTGGACTCACTTGATTTTGAATCACTTAAGACATGCAAATCATACCACATGGGCAAGATGACTGAAAGGCCTCGTTTTCAGTAAGATGGAACAAGAGAGCAACTTGTTGGAAGTAATACATTTGATGTGTGCAGTTCAATGAGTGCTGAGGCACGCAGTGGATATCGTTATGTTCTTACTTCACAGATGATTTGAGTAGATGCTGAGAATATTTACTTGATGAAACACAAGTCCGCATTATTGAAAGGTTCAAGTAATTTCAGAGTGAAGTTGAAGATCGTCGTGACAAGAGGATAAAATGTCTGTGATATGATCATAGAGATGAATATCTGAGTTACGAGTTTGGCACACAATTAAGAAATTGTGGAAATTGTTTCACGACTAATACCGCCTGGAACACCATATTGTGATGGTGTGTCTGAACATCATAACTGCACCCTATTGGATATGGTGCATACCATGATGTCTCTTATCGAATTACAACTATCGTTTATGGGTTAGGCATTAGAGACAACCGCATTCACTTTAAATAGGGCACCACGCAATTCCGTTGAGACGACACCGTATGAACTATGGTTTAGAGAAACCTAAGCTGTCGTCTCTTAAAAGTTTGGGGCTGCGACGCTTATGTGAAAAAAGTTTCAGGCTGATAAGCTCGAACCCAAAGCGGATAAATGCATCTTCATAGAATACCCAAAACAGTTGGGTATACCTCCTATTTCAGATCTGGAAGCAAAAGTGATTGTTTCTAGAAACGGGTCCTTTCTCGAGGAAAAGTTTCTTTCGAAAGAATTGAGTGGGAGGATGGTGGAGACTTGATGAGGTCATTGAACCGTCACTTCAACTAATGTGTAGCAGGGCACAGGAAGTTGTTCCTGTGGCACCTACACCAATTGAAGTGGAAGCTTATGATAGTGATCCTGAAACTTCAGATCAAGTCACTACCAAACCTCATAGGACGACAAGGATGCGCACTACTTCAGAGTGGTACGTAATCCTGTCTTGGAAGTCATGTTGCTAGACAACAATGAACCTACGAGCTATGGAGAAGCGATGGTGGGCCCGGATTCTGACGAATGGCTTGAGGCCATAAAATCCGAGAGGATCCATGGATGAAAACAAAGTATAGACTTTGAAAGAACTACTTGATGGTCGTAAGGCTGTTGGGTACAGATGGATTTTAAAGGGAAGACAGACAATGATGGTAAGTGTCACCATTAAGAAAGCTCGACTTGTCGTTAAGATGTTTTCCGGCAAGTTCAAGGATTTGACTGCGATGAGACTTTCTCACTCGTAGCGATGCTAAGAGTCTGTTAGAATTATATTAGCAGTTACTGCATTATTTATGAAATCTTGCAGATAGGATGTCAAAACATTGTTTCCTCGACGATTTTCTTGAGGAAAGGTTGTATGTGATACAACCAGAAGGTTTTGTCAATCCTGAAAGATGCTAACAAGTATGCAAAGCTCTAGCAATCCTTCTAAGGATTGGAGTAAGCATCTCGGAGTTGGAATGAACGCTTTGATGAGATGATCAAAGATTTTGGGTTTATACAAGGTTCATGAGAAACTTGTATTTCCAAAGAAGTGAGTGGGAGCACTATAGAAATTTTGATGAGTATATGTTGTTAACATATTGTTGATCAGAAATGATGTAGAATTTCTGGAAAGCATCCAGGGTTATTTGAAAAGTGTTTTTTAATGGAAAACCTGGATTAAGCTACTTGAACATTGAGCATCAAGATCTATAAGGATAGATCAAAAACGCTTAATAGTACTTTCAAATGAATACATACCGTGACAAGATTTTGAAGGAGTTCAAAATAGATCAGCAAAGAAGGAGTTCTTGGCTGTGTTACAAGGTGTGAGTATTGAGTAAGACTCAAGACCTGACCACGGCAGAAGAGAGAGAAAGGACGAAGGTCGTTCCCTATGCTTTAGACGTAGGCTCTACAGTATGCTATGCTGTGTACCGCACCTGAAGTGTGCCTTGCCATGAGTTACTCAAGGGGTACAATAGTGATCCGGGAATGGATCACATGACAGCGGTCGAACTTATCCTTAGTATCTAGTGGACTTAGGAATTTTCTCGATTATGGAGGTGGTAAAACAGTTCGTCGTAAAGGGTTACGTCGATGCAAACTTTGACACTAATCCGGATGACTCTGAGTAGTAAACCGGATTCGTATAGTAGAGCAGTTATTTGGAATAGCTCCAAGTAGCGCGTGGTAGCTACATCTACAAGATGACATAGAGATTTGTAAAGCACACACGGATCTGAATGTTGCAGACCCGTTGACTAAAACCACTCTCGTAAGCATAACATGATCAAACCTGAGAACTCATTGAGTGTTAATCACATGGTGATGTGGACTAGATTATTGACTCTAGTGAACTTTGGGTGTTAATCACATGGTGATGTGAACTAGATTATTGACTCTAGTGCAAGTGCGAGACTGTTGGAAATATGCCCTAGAGGCAATAATAAAATGGTTATTATTGTATTTCCTTGTTCATGATAATTGTCTGTTGTTCATGCTATAATTGTATTAACTGGAAACCGTAATACATGTGTGAATACATAGACCACCACATGTCCCTAGTAAGCCTCTAGTTGACTAGCTCGTTGATCAATAGATGGTTATGGTTTCCTGACCATGGACATTGGATGTCATTGATAATGGGATCACATCATTAGGAGAATGATGTGATGGACAAGACCCAATCCTAAGCATAGCACAAGATCGTGTAGTTCGTTTGCTAGAGCTTTTCTAATGTCAAGTATCATTTCCTTAGACCATGAGATTGTGCAACTCCCGGATACCGTAGGAATGCTTTGGGTGTACCAAACGTCACAACGTAACTGGGTGGCTATAAAGGTGCACTACAGGTATCTCCGAAAGTGTCTGTTGGGTTGGCACGAATCGAGACTGGGATTTGTCACTCCGTATGACGGAGAGGTATCTCTGGGCCCACTCGGTAATGCATCATCATAATGAGCTCAATGTGACCAAGTGTTTGGTCACGGGATCATGCATTATGGTACGAGTAAAGTGACTTGCCGGTAACGAGATTGAACAAGGTATTGGGATACCAACGATCGAATCTCGGGCAAGTAACGTACCGATTGACAAAGGGAATTGTATACGGGATTGATTGAATCCTCGACATCGTGGTTCATCCGATGAGATCATCGTGGAACATGTGGGAGCCAACATGGGTATCCAGATCCCGCTGTTGGTTATCGACCGGAGAGTCGTCTCGGTCATGTCTGCATGTCTCCCGAACCCGTAGGGTCTACACACTTAAGGTTCGGTGACGCTAGAGTTGTAGAGATATTAGTATGCGGTTAATCGAAAGTTGTTCGGGGTCCCGGACATCATGAGGAGTTCCGGAATGGTCCGGAGGTAAAGATTTATATATGGAAAGTCCTATTTTGGCCACCGGAAAATGTTCGGGATTTTTCGGTATTGTACCGGGAAGGTTCTAGAAGGTTCTGAAGTGGGGCCCACCTGCATGGGGGGACCCACATGAACGTGGGTAGTGGGGGCAAGGCCCCACACCCCTCTGGTCTAGGCGCACCAAGATCCCACCTTAGACGAAATATGGTGGAGGGGGGAAACACACGGCTAAAAGATCGTTGATCAATTGTGTGTCTTTGGGGTGCCCCCTGCCCCCGTATATAAAGGAGCAAGGGGGAGGCCGCCGGCCAAGGAGGAGGGCGCGCCAAGGGGGAGTCCTACTCCCACTGGGAGTAGGACTCCTCCTTTCCTTGTTGGAATAGGAGAAGGGAAGGGAGAAGGAGAAAGAAGGAAGGGGGCGCCCCCCTCCCCTCCCTAGTCCAATTCGGACTAGTCCATGGGGAGGGGTGCGGCCACCCTTTGGGGCCTTTCTCTCCTTTCCCGTATGGCCCATTAAGGCCCAATACGAATTCCCGTAACTCTCCGGTACTCCGAAAAATACCCGGATCACTCGGAACCTTTCCGAAGTCCGATATAGTCGCCCAATATATCGATCTTTACGTCTCGGCCATTTTGAGACTCCTCGTCAAGTCCCTGATCTCATCCGAGACTCCGAACTCCTTTGGTACATCAAAACATATAAACTCATAATATAACTGTCATCGTAACGTTAAGCGTGCGGACCCTACGGGTTCGAGAACTATGTAGACATGACCGAGACACCTCTCCGGTCAATAACCAATAGCGAAACCTGGATGCTCATATTGGCTCCCACATATTCTACGAAGATATTTATCGGTCAAACCGCATAACAACATACGTTGTTCCCTTTGTCATCGGTATGTTACTTGCCCGAGATTCGATCGTCGGTATCTCAATACCTAGTTCAATCTCGTTACCGGCAAGTCTCTTTACTCGTTCCGTAATACATCATCCCGCAACCAACTCATTAGTCACAATGCTTGCAAGGCTTATAGTGATGTGTATTACTGAGTGGGCCCAGAGATACCTCTCCGACAATCGGAGTGACAAATCCTAATCTCGAAATACGCCAACCCAACAAGTACCTTCGGAGACACATGTAGAGCACCTTTATAATCACCCAGTTATGTTGTGACGTTTGGTAGCACACAAAGTGTTCCTCCGGTAAACGGGAGTTGCATAATCTCATAGTCATAGGAACATGTATAAGTCATGAAGAAAGCAATAGCAACATACTAAACGATCGAGTGCTAAGCTAACGGAATGGGTCAAGTCAATCACATCATTCTCCTAATGATGTGATCCCGTTAATCAAATGACAACTCATGTCTATGGCTAGGAAACATAACCATCTTTGATCAACGAGCTAGTCAAGTAGAGGCATACTAGTGACACTCTGTTTGTCTATGTATTCACACATGTATCAAGTTTCCGGTTGATACAGTTCTAGCATGAATAATAAACATTTATCATGATATAAGGAAATAAATAATAACTTTATTATTGCCTCTAGGGCATATTTCCTTCATGTGTTCCTCCATTGTCGACGTGGAGGACTTAGATTCGGTGCTCCTATAGGTGGCCGGCAACCAAAACGAAGGGCAGGCGACCAGGATCTGGCCGGGCTCGCAAGCGCGGAGCGGCTTGGTGGCATCCGCCTACCCCTTCTTCCTCCACAACATTTATGTTTGGTTGGTCCCGTCGTTCTTGGAATTCTTCCACGCTACCATTTCTCATTATCAGATCCACTGCCTTCATCTCCAACCCAACTCCATCCTCCTTCTAGTCGTGTTTGCCTTCTACTGTGAGGCCTTCGTCAGCGTGAGACCCTCGGTGGTGCTCTTCCACCACTTTTTCAGCCTGCGGTTCACCGTCGTGGATCAAAGCTCCGTCGGTGTCTCCATATTGGTGGTCAAGGCGATGGAGGATGGCATCATCCGCTTAAAGGCCAGGAAGGTGGGAGGCTACCGGCAGCGCTGGGTCTTCATGAACGCTAATACATCTCCAACGTATCTACTTTTCCAAACACTTTTGCCCTTGTTTTGGACTCTAACTTGCATGATTTGAATAGTACTAACCCGGACTGACGCTGTTTTCACCAGAATTGCCATGCTGTTATTTTTGTGCAGAAATAAAAGTTCTCGGAATGACTTGAAAATCAACGGAGAATATTTTTGGAATTAATAAAAAATACTTGCAAAAGAATCAATACCAGGGGGCCCACACCCTGTGCACGAGGGTGGGGGGTGCGCCCCCTGCCTCGTGGGCCCCCTGAGGCTCCACCGACGTCAACTCCAACTCTATATGTTCACGTTCAGGGAGAAAAAAATCAGAGAGAAGGATTCATCACATTTTACGATACGGAGCCGCCGCCAAGCCCTAATCTCTCTCGGGAGGGCTGATCTGGAGTCCATTTGGGGCTCCGGAGAGGGGAATCCGTCGCCGTCGTCATCATAAACCTTCCTCCATCACCAATTTCATGATGCTCACCGCCGTGCGTGCGTAATTCCATCGTAGGCTTGCTGGACGGTGATGGGTTGGATGAGATTTATCATGTAATCGAGTTGGTTTTGTTAGGGTTTGATCCCTAGTATCCATTATGTTTTGAGATTGATGTTGCTATGACTTTCCTTTTCTTAATGTTTGTCACTAGGGCCCGAGTGCCATGATTTCAGATCTGAACCTATTATGTTTTCATCAATATATGTGAGTTCTTGATCCTATCTCGCAAGTCAATAGTCACCTACTATGTGTTATGATCCGGTAACCCCGAAGTGACAATAATCGGGACCACTCCCGGTGATGAACATAGTTTGAGGAGTTCATGTATTCACTAAGTGTTAATGCTTTGGTCCGGTACTCTATTAAAAGGAGGCCTTAATATCCCTTAGTTTCCAATAGGACCCCGCTGCCACGGGAGGGTAGGACAAAAGATGTCATGCAAGTTCTTTTCCATAAGCACGTATGACTATATTCGGAATACATGCCTACATTACATTGATGAACTGGAGCTAGTTCTGTATCACCCTATGTTATAACTGTTGCATGAGGAATCACATCCGACATAATTATCCATCACTGATCCAATGGCTACGACCTTTTCACATATTGATCTTTGCTTAGTTACTTTACCGTTGCCATTGTTACGATTACTACAAAACTGCTACTGTTACTGTTACTTCCATATTACTTTGCTACTAAATACTCTGCTGCAGATATTAAGTTTTCCAGGTGTGGTTGAATTGACAACTCAAATGCTAATACTTGAGAATATTCTTTGGCTCCCCTTGTGTCAAATAAATAAATTTGGGTTGAATACTCTACCCTTGAAAACTGTTGCGATCCCCTATACTTGTGGGATATCAAGACTATTTTCTGGCACCGTTGCCGGGGAGCATAGCTCTATTCTTTGAGTCACCTGGGATTTATATCTGTTGATCACTATGAGGAACTTGGAAGACGAAAAAACCAAGATTTATCCCTCAACTACGAGGGGAGGTAAGGAACTGCCATCTAGCTCTGCACTTGATTCACCTTCTGTTTTGAGTAAACTTGCGACACCTAAACCTACTCCTGCTATTGATTCTGATATGTCGCATGTTATTGATGATGCCACTTCTGCTATGCATGATGCTTATGATGAAACTATTTCTATGCTTGATAATACTGTGCCATTAGGTGAATTTCTTGATGAACAACTTGCTAGGGTTAGAGAGAATGAAATTATTGAAACTAATAATATTGATGAAAGTGATGATGAAGATTCTCCCCCTAGATATGAATTGCCTGATGTACCTGAGGGTTATGTTATGGATGAAGAAACTGCTAGACTTTTTTGCTTGCAAAGATAGATATGATCTTAAGAAACTGTTAGCTAAACTGAAAGAAAATTCTTTGAATGCTAGAATGAAATATGACCCTGCTTTTGCTACTTCACCTATCTGTATTTCTGATAAGGATTATGATTTCTCTGTCGATCCTGAGTTAATTACTTTGGTTGAATCTGATCTTTTTATGGTATGAATCTGAAACTATTGTGGCACATCTTACTAAATTAAATGATATAGCCACCCTATTCACTAATGAGGAAAAAATTCGTTACTACTATATCCTCAAGTTGTTTCCGTTCTCACTAAAGGGTGATGCTAAAACATGGTTTAATTCTCTTGATCCTAGTCGTGTGCATAGTCCCCAGGATATGATTTATTACTTCTCTGCTAAATATTTCCCCGCTCATAAGAAACAAGCTGCCTTAAGGGAAATATATAATTTTGTGCAACTTGAAGAAGAGAGTCTCCCACAAGCTTGGGGGAGGCTTCTCCGATTACTTAATGCTTTGCCTGATCATCCTCTCAAGAAAAACGAAATACTTGATATCTTTTATAATGGACTAACCGATGCTTCCAGAGACCACCTGGATAGTTGTGCTGGTTGTGTTTTCAGGGAAAGAACTGTTGATCAAGCTGAATTGCTATTGAATAATATGTTGAGTAATGATAATAATTGGACACTTCCTGAACCAACTCCTAAGCCAACTCCGAAGAAAAGGGGTATTCTATTTCTCAGTCCAGAAGATATGCAAGAGGCAAAGAAATCTATGAAAGAAAAGGGTATTAAAGCTGAAGATGTTAAGAATTTACCACCTATTGAAGAAATACATGGTCTTGATAACCCGACACAGGTAGTAAAGGTAAATTCTCTCTATAGATTTGATGACGGTGATATTCCTCGTAATAAGTCTGCCAGCCAATGCTTGGATGAGTTTGATAATTTTATTGTTAAACAAGAAAACTTGAATGCTTATGTTGGTAGACAATTGAAACGTAATGCTTATATGATTGAACACTTGAGTGATTATATGTCTAATGTTAAAGGTGAGCTTAAACTTATTAGTAAACATGCTTCTATGGCTACCACTCAAGTAGAACAAGTGCTTAAAGCTCAAAATGATTTGCTCAATGAATTAAATAATAAGAAAAATGATAATTCTATTAGAGTTATGACTAGAGGGGGTAAAATGACTCAGGAACCTTTGTATCCTGAGGGCCACCCTAAGAGAATTGAGCAAGATTCTCTGAGAACTAATGTTGATGCACCTAGTCCTTCTGAGAGGAAGAAAAACAAAAATTGATAGGACTTTGCATGCTTCTAGTGAACCTGTTGTTGACACACCTGAGAATCCCAATGATATTTCTATTTCTGATGCTGAAACACAATCTGGTAATGAACATGAACCTAGTGATAATATTAATGATGATGTTCATGTTGATACTCAATCTAGCAATAACAATGATGTAGAGATTGAACCTTCTGTTGATCTTGATAACCCACAATCAAAGAATCAACGTTATGATAAGAGAGACTTTGTTGCTAGGAAGCACGGTAAAGAAAGAGAACCATGGGTTCAGAAACCCATGCCTTTTCCTCCTAAACCATCCAAGAAAAAGGATGGCGAGGATTTTGAGCGCTTTGCTGAAATGATTAGACCTATCTTTTTGCGTATGCGTTTGACTGATATGCTTAAAATGAATCCTTATGCTACGTATATGAAAGGTATTGTTACAAATAAAAGAAAGATACCGGAAGCTGAAATTTCCACCATGCTTGCTAATTACGCTTTTAAAGGTGGAATACCTAAGAAACTAGGAGATCCAGGAGTACCGACTATACCATGCTCCATTAAAAGAAACTAGATTAAAACTGCTTTATGTGATCTTGGAGCCGGTGTTAGTGTTATGCCTCTCTCTTTATATCGTAGACTTGATTTGAATAAGTTGACACCTACTGAAATATCTTTGCAAATGGTCGATAAATCAACTGCTATACGTGTCAGTATTTGTGAGGATGTGCCTGTTGTGGTTGCAAACGTTACTATTTTAACGGACTTTGTTATTCTTGATATCCCCGAGGATGATAGTATGTCGATTATCCTTGGTAGACCCTTTTTGAATATTGCAGGGGCTATTATTGATTGCAACAAAGGCAATGTCACTTTTCATGTTAATGGTAATGAGCATACAGTACACTTTCCGAGGAAACAAGCTCATGCCCACAATATCAGTTCTATTGGAAAAATTCCAACTATTACTATTGGAGGTTTTGAATTTCCTCTTCCTACTGTCAAGAACAAATATGATATTCCTATTATTGGGGATGTGCATATCCCCGTTGAGGTAACCTAGTGTTATTCAAAAATTCTCCAGTTTCATGCAATTCGGAAAGAGTTTGTTCACAAGACTTGATCAACCTTGTTAGTGGATTCCTTTTGATGAGCATGAGATGGATGAAGTTAGAAAAGGACAACTCTCTGTACCCTCCTTTTACTTTCTGTTATTTAGATTAAATAAATCAAAAATAGTATTTTCTGTCTGTTTTCTGAATTATCTTTGCAATAAAAAATACACCAAAAATAAAAGTTCTCCAAATCTCCCGAAATTGAAATATGTTTTTTGTAGAATATTTAAGAATATCTAGCACTGAGAACACACCAGGGGGACCCACCATATGGCCACGAGGGTCCAGGGCGTGCCCACTCCCCTGGGGCGCGCCCCTGCCCCGTGGGCCCCATGTGGCCCCCTCCACTTATTCCTGCACCCACTCACTCCTTCCTCCAGAAAAAAATCCTCCCGTAGCTCAAACCCGTGTTCTAGCTCATCTTGCTGTGATTTTCAATCTCCTTGCTCAAAGCTCCATTCACAAAACTGCTTTGGGGGATTGTTCTTCGGTATGTGACTCCTCCAATGGTCCAATTAGTTTTTGTTCTAGTGCTTTATTCATTGCAAATTTTTGTTGCTTAGGTGACACTGTTCTTGAGCTTGCATGTCAAATTTATATGGTCCAAAGTAGTTTTAATGCATGATATAGCCTCTAGGCACTTGTGGGAGTAGTTGCTATCAATCTTGTTGAGTTTGGTTCACTTTTATTTTGAGTCACTAAAAATTTCAGAAATTTTTCAGAGGAAGAAATATGTTGAGGAAAATGTACCAAGGTGGTTTCTCAAGGAAGCAAGGCCCAAGGCTCGCGATACGTCAGCCGGACAATGAACTACCAAGGGAAGCTCAAGTGCGGCCTTGTGAATGGCCGTCAGAGGAGTTTATGGTCGAAGCAGGTATCAAGGATGAATTTGACGCGTATGTGCGTAATGCTGATCTTGAGGGCTTCGTGTCAGATAAGTGCCCTCAATACCATTACCTAACTGATACCTTTGTGAGAAGGTTTAAATTTACATCCTCGCGCAATTCTCACACTGTTTTATTTGATCTATATGATAAATCATATACCATGGACCTAGAAGATTTTACTGCTGCTTGTAAACTCGCGCAGTGGGGTAATGTTAGTGAACCTCGCAAATCTGAATATAAAGATTTTCTTGCTAGTATCACTGTGGGGGAATCTAGAGAAATCACACAAGCTACCATAGGGAGCATTCATTTTCCTTCCATACATTATTTTGCTCCCTTTATAGGTAGATGCATTAACGTAAAGATGAAGCTTGTCACATGTGTGTTCCAGATCTTTGTGTCCTCAAAAGTGCGGTATTAGGTGACAAACAATATAACTTGGGGGCTATTATATTGTTGCACGAAGGTTGCATCTTAACGGTTTAAGTGGAGATTTGTTTGGTGGAATTTATGCAACTCGTGTAGCTAATTATCTTGAGGTGCCTATACATGAAAATGGTATTAGGTTGCCTCCTGCTTATCTAGATTATAGTGCTATGGTTCTCCATCAGTTTGTTGAGAGGAATGAACAGTCCCTCCAGTACCGACTAATCTTTGACAGACGTCGCACTGTCCATATTGCTCTCCCTGCTCCTACTTTCTTTGACTTTCAGGCAAAAAAGGAGATATGTTATAACCAGGGAGGAGGCGAACGAGTACGAGAGGAGGACGGAGGCAGCTCGGCTCCAAGCTGCAGCTCTTGAGGCAGTAGCTGCTGCATCTCAGTACGACCCCAGCTACAACTTTGGATATCCGTCAGGCCATCCATGTGCATAGACCAACTTAGGCCAAAAGCCTAAGCTTGGGGGAGTACATATTTCTCACCGACATTACATTCATGTTCACACACTCATGCGAGTTGTCGGTGCTCATACTTTTTTAGTGTACTATCCATGCTAGTTTATTTTCTTGTGTGTTTGAAAAACCTTAAGAAAAACCAAAAAAAATTAGTCGTAGTTTTTAGCTAGTTTACTTTCCATGCCTGTAGTAGTAGTAATTAAAAAGAAAACCCGAAAAGATTTCTCGTTCTTCTTTTGCTTGTTGGGAGCTTTCCCGTGTAAATAGTTTTATTTCTTTCTTTCCTTTGGGGGTCGAGAGGAGAAGACCATGATGACAGTGTTGAAGTGGCTCTCATATGCATTACTGTTGATTTAACGAAGAGCCCATATTACCTTGTCTTCTCCTGTGTATTAAATGCTTGCAGATTCCAGCTTAGTCCAATTGCATGTGCACTATTATTATTATCCACACCGTTCGGTCGTGCAAGTGAAAGGCAATAATGATGATATATGATGGACTGATTGAGATGAGAGAAGCTGGTATGAACTCGACCTATCTTGTTTTTGTAAATATGATTAGTTCATCGTTCCTGATTCAGCCTATTATGAATGAAACATATTTGCAATGATAATTAGAGATTATAGTTGCTCATGCCATGCTTAATTAGCTAGGAGTTTATAATGGTTTACCTTGCGTGCCAACATGCTATTAAAATGGTTGTGATGTGGTATGATAGGGTGGTATCCTCCTTTGAACGATTCGAGTGGCTTGACTTGGCACATGTTCATGCATGTAGTTGAAAAAAAATCAACATAGCCTCCACGATATTTATGTTCATGGCGAATTATATCCTACTCATGCTTGCACTCAGTGTTGATTAATTTTAATGCATGTTCATGACTGTTGACGCTCTCTAGTTGTTCGCTTCCTAGTCTTTTTCTAGCCTTCAATTGTACAAAGCGGGAATACTGCTTGTGCATCCACTTCCATGAACCCCAAAGTTATCCCATATGAGTCCACCATACCTTCCTATATGCGGTATTTACCTGCCGTTCCAAGTAAATTTGTATGTGCCAAACTCTAAACCTTCAAATGAAATTCTGTTTTGTATGCTCGAATAGCTCATGTATCAACTAGGGCTGTATATATGTTCCATGCTAGGTGGGTTATTCTCACGAGGAGTGGACTCCGCTCCTCATTCACGAGAAAATGGCCGGTAACCGGGATGCCCAGTCCCATGCTCAAACCAAATCAAAATAATTGCAAACAAAACTCCCCCAGGACTGTTGTTAGTTGGAGGCACCCGTTGTTTTAGGCAAGCCATGGATTGATGCTTGTTGGTGGTGGGGAGTATAAACTTTACCATTCTATTTGGGAACCACCTATAATGTGTGTGAGGGCGACTCGGGCGGAGCCAGAAACCTAGCCGCCGCCGCCGCAAACTCCCTCCTCCTCTCCCTCCGCCACCGCCGGAGTACGCCGCCGGGCTAAGCCCGGGGGCCGATGGCGGTGGCGGGGGATCTCCTCTCGTGCGCGTCTTTGGGGTGGGGCGGACCCCAAGGCATGTGGTGGCGCGATCGATCTAGGATCTGCGGCGCGGCGGATGGCTGCAGCAGGCGGCGGGAGGCCGGCGCGTCCTGGCGGCGGGTGGCCCAGTCACGGGCGGCGGCCAGGGCTGCGGGCGCTGCGGATGGCCCTTCGGGCGGCGGCGGCGGCTGCGGTCGGTGGCGGCCGGCTTGGCTGCGGTGGCGTGCGTGCTGCCTTCAGATCGGCGATGGCGGCGTGGAGGGCCTGGTGGTCTCGTCAGCGGCACCTTCGTTCAGATCTGTTCTGACCGGTGCAGCCGACGGTGGTGGTCATCTCTTCCGTCAGAGGTAGTCGACCTGAGGCTGGGTGTTCGGATCTCGGGATCCGTCATCTAGCACCAGCTGCGAGTCGGGGAGACGTAGTTGCAGGTGAAAACCGAGCCGACGGCGGGCGATGGCGGCGTTCCACGTCGTTACCTTGATGAAGGTATCGTCATGTGACTACCGTCGACCCACTCGTACTGCTCCGGGGGAAACCTTAGGATCTGGTGTTCCAGACCGGATGATGGCGGCACTGCGGTGTCGTTTCTCTCTTGGGAGCATCGTTTGTGGAGCAGTGCTGGAAGTCAGAGGCAGGAGGTGGAGCGGCTTCGTCTTGCACGGAGCTTCGGTGGAGATGTCAAGTCATGCCTGATCGACAGGTGCTACGCTTGGTCATGCCTGGTCGGCAGGTGCTACGCACGACAGATCCTCCAAGGACTTCAAGCTGTGTCAGCTGGTGGTACTTGGCAGCATGGCGCTGAGGTGTATCAGTGGCGACCGCGACGTGTTCAGCTGTTTGTGCGCAGGGAGGAGGTGCCGTTGGGCGCCGTGGTGGCGTCGACGATAGCTGGACCGAGCAAGGTTGATGCATCAATACAGTTCTAAAGATGGAGCGGTGGCAGTTGGCGGCGGCGGCCTCTGAGAGCTCGCCGGACCAGTGTGTGTCCCAGACCCGGCAAGTGGCTAGGTTGGGGTCTCAGGTCTTAGATGTTAGGCTTGGCTGCGATGTCTGTTTGGTATTAGGCCCAGGCTATCTGCGCCCCTTCATCAACTGGATAGGTGTAGCGACAGTTTGTTGCTTAGACGGCGGCTTTAGTCTTACTGTTGTATGATTTTGTTAGGTCTTGTGAGAATAATTAATAAAGTGGCCGTATGCATCGCCCAGATGCAGAGGCCGGGGGTCATCCTCCTTTTCTAAAAAAACCTATATTGTGTGTAGCATGGAAGATATCGAGATCTCTTGGTTGTTATGTTGACAATGAAAGTATACCACTCAAAATATTATTTATCTCTATTTCAAAACTCGAGCTCTGGCACCTCTACAAATCCCCGCTTCCCTCTGCGAAGGGCCTATCTATTTACTTTTACGTTGAGTTATCACTCTCTTATTAAAAAGCACCAGCTGGAGAGCACTGCTGTCATTTGCATGCATTACTATTAGTTTACATTGAGTATGACTATGGTTGGATCTCTTTCACCATGAATTACAATGTCTAGTCAGTCCTTGATCTTCATAGGTGCTCTGCATTTTTGTTTTACGGTCTCAGAAAGGGCTAGCGAGATACCATCTTGTTATATCATATTATGATTGTTTTGAGAAAGTGTTGTCATCCGAGATTTATTATTATTGCTCGCTGGTTGATTATGCCATTGATCTGAGGAAATATGAGACCTAAGTGTTATTGTGAATATGGTTGGTTCATAATCTTTGCTGAAAACTCGAATGTTGGCTTTACATATTTAACACAACAAGAGCAAACAGAGTTTGTAAAAGTTTTTCTTTATCACTTTCAGTTTGTCAACTGAATTTCTTGAGGACAAGCAAAGGTTTAAGCTTGGGGGAGTTGATACGTCTCCAACGTATCTACATTTCCAAACACTTTTGCCCATGTTTTGGACTCTAACTTGCATAGTTTGAATGGAACTAACCCGGACTGATGCTGTTTTCAGCAAAATTGCCATGGTGTTATTTTTGTGCAGAAATAAAAGTTCTCGGAATGACCTGAAAATCAACGGAGAATATTTTTGGAATTAATAAAAAATTCTGGCGAAAGAATCAACACCAGGGGGTCCACACCCTATCCACGAGGGTGGGGGCGCGCCCACCCCCCTGGGGCACGCCCCCTGCCTCATGGGCCCCCTGAGGTTCCACCGACGTCAACTCCAACTCTATATATTCACGTTCGGGGAGAAAAAAAATCAAAGAGAAGGATTCATCGCGTTTTACGATACGGAGCCGCCGCCAAGCCCGAATCTCTCTTGGTAGGGCTGATCTGGAGTCCGTTCGGGGCTCCGGAGAGGGGAATCCGTTGCTGTCATCATCATCAACCTTCCTCCATCACCAATTTCATGATGCTCACCGCCGTGCATGAGTAATTCCATCGTAGGCTTGCTGGACGGTGATGGGTTGGATGTGATTTATCATGTAATCGAGTTAGTTTTGTTAGGGTTTGATCCCTAATATTCATTATGTTCTGAGATTGATGTTGCTATGCTTAATGCTTGTCACTAGGGCCCGAGTGCCATGATTTCAGATCTGAACCTATTATGTATTCATGAATATATGTGAGTTCTTGATCCTATCTTGCAAGTCAATAGTCACCTACTATGTGTTATGATCCGGTAACCCCGAAGTGACAATAATCGGGACCACTCCCGGTGATGAACGTAGTTTGAGGAGTTCATGTATTCACTAAGTGTTAATGCTTTGGTCCGGTACTTGATACGTCCATTTTGCATCATGCTTTTATATCGATATTTATTGCATTATGGGCTATTATTACACATTATGTCACAATACTTATGCCTATTCTCTCTTATTTTACAAGGTTTACATAAGGAGGGAGAATGCCGGCAGCTGGAATTCTGGGCTGGAAATGGAGCAAATATTAGAGACCTATTCTGCACAACTCCAAAAGTCCTGAAACTCCACGAAAGTTATTTTTCGAAATAATAAAAAATACTGGAAGAAGAATCCACGTCAGGGGGGCCTCCACCTGGCCACGAGGGTGGGGGGCGCGCCCTACCCCCTGGGCACGCCCCCTGCCTCGTGGGCCCCCTGTTGGCCCTCCGGTGGCCATCTTCTGCTATATGAAGTCTTTTGTCTGAAGAAAAATCATAAGCAAGCTTTCGGGACGAGACTCCGCCGCCACGAGGCGAAACCTTGGCGGAACCAATTTAGGGCTCCGGCAGAGTTGTTCTGCTGGGGACACTTCCCTCCGGGAGGGGGAAATCATCGCCATCGTCATCACCAACGCTCCTCTCATCGGGAGAGGGCAATCTCCATCAACATCTTCACCAACACCATCTCCTCTCAAACCCTAGTTCATCTCTTGTATCCAATTCTTGTCTCTAAGTCTGGGATTGGTACCTGTAGGTTGCTAGTAGTGTTGATTACTCCTTGTAGTTGATGCTAGTTGGTTTATTTGGTGGAAGATCATATGTTCAGATACTTTATGCATATTAATACCCCTCTGATTATGAACATGAATATGCTTTGTGAGTAGTTACGTTTGTTCCTGAGGACATGGGAGAAGTCTTGCTATTAGTATTCATGTGAATTTGGTATTCGTTCGATATTTTGATGAGATGTATGTTGTCTCTCCTCTAGTGGTGTTATGTGAATGTCGACTACATGACACTTCACCATTGTTTGGGCCTATAGGAAGGCATTGGGAAGTAATAAGTAGATGATGGGTTGCTAGAGTGACAGAAGCTTAAACCCTAGTTTATGGGTTGCTTCGTAAGGGGCTGATTTGGATCCACATGTTTCATGCTATGGTTAGGTTTACCTTAATACTTCTTTTGTAGTTGCGGATGCTTCCAATAGGGGTTAATCATAAGTGGGATGCTTGTTCAAGTAAGAACAACACCCAAGCACTGGTCCACGCGCATATCAAATTATCAAAGTACCGAACGCGAATCATATGAACGTGATGAAAACTAGCTTGACGATAATTCCCATGTGTCCTCGGGAGCACTTTTCTCTATATAAGAGTTTGTCTAGGCTTGCCCTTTGCCACAAAAAGGATTGGGCCACCTTGCTGCACTTTATTTACTTTTGTTACTTGTTGCTCGTTACAAACTATCTTATCACAAAACTATTTGTTACCTACTATTTCAGTGCTTGCAGAGAATACCTTGCTGAAAACCGCTTATCATTTCCTTCTGATCCTCGTTGGGTTCGACACTCTTACTTATCGAAAGGACTACGATAGATCCCCTATACTTGTGGGTCATCAAGACTCTTTTCTGGCGTCGTTGCCGGGGAGTGAAGCGCCTTTGGTAGGTGGAATTTGGTAAGGAAAAATTTATATAGTGTGCTGAAATTTACTGTCACTTGTTACTATGGAAAGTAATCCTCTGAGGGGCTTGTTTGGGGTATCTTCACCCCGACCAGTAGAGCAAAGAGTTGCCCCTCAACCTACTGAACCTATTGAAAATGAAAATGTCTACTTTGATATTCCTTCGGGTATGATAGAAAAACTGCTAGCTAATCCTTTTGCAGGAGACGGAACAAAGCATCTTGATGAGCACCTAATATATGTGGATGAAGTTTGTGGATTATTTAAGCTTGCAGGTGTGCCCGATGGTGTTATTAAGAAGGTCTTCCCTTTATCTTTGAAAGGAGATGCATTGACATGGTATAGGCTATGTGATGATATGGGATCATGGAACTACAAACGATTGAAATTGGAATTTCATTAGAAGTTTTATCCTATGCATCTTGTTCATCGTGATCGCAATTATATATATAATTTTTGGCCTCGCGAAGGAGAAAGCATTGCTCAAGCTTGGGGGAGGCTTAAATCAATGTTATATTCATGCCCCAATCATGAGCTCCCAAGAGAAATAATTATTCAAAAATTTTATGCTCGGCTTTCTGATAACAATCGCACCATGCTCGATACTTCTTGTGCTGGCTCTTTTATGATGAAGACTATTGAATTCAAATGGGATTTATTGGAAAGAATTAAACGCAACTCTGAAGATTGGGACCTTGACGAAGGTAAGGAGTCAGGTATGACACCTAAGTTTGATTGTGTGAAATCTTTTATGGATACCGATGTTTTCCGTAAATTTAGCACTAAATATGGACTTGACTCTGAGATAGTAGCTTCTTTCTGTGAATCTGTTGCTGCTCATGTTGACCTCCCCAAGGAGAAGTGGTTTAAATATCATCCTCCCATAGAACTAAAAGTAGCTGCACCTATTAAAGTTGAAGAAAAGACTATCACTTATAATGATCCTATTGTTCCTACTGCTTATGTTGAGAAACCACCTTTTCCTGTTAGGATAAAAGATCATGCTAAAGCTTCAACTGTGGTTCGTAAGAGCAATATTAGAACCTATACACCTCCTGAGCATGTTAAAGTTGAACCTAATATTGCTATAGTTAAAGATCTCTTGTCTGATAATATTGATGGGTATGTCATTCATTTCTGTGATGAGACTGCTAGAATTGCTAAACCTTGTGCTAAAGATAAACATAGACCTGTGGTAGGCATGCCTGTTATTTCTGTTAAAATAGGAGATCATTGTTATCATGGCTTGTGTGATATGGGTGCTAGTGCTAGTGGAATACCTTTTGACTTATACAAAGAAATTATGCATGATATTGCACCTGCTGAGATAGAAGATATTGATGTCACAATTAAACTTGCCAATAGAGATACTATATCACCAATGGGAATTGTTAGAGACGTTGAAGTCTTGTGTGGGAAAACTAAATATCCTGCTGAATTTCTTGTTTTTGGTTCCCCACAAGATAGTTTTTGTCCCATTATTTTTGGTAGACCCTTCTTGAACACTGTTAATGCTAAGATAGACCGCGAAAAGGATGTTGTTACTATTGGTCTAGGTGATAGGTCTCATGAGTTCAACTTTTCTAAATTTTGTAGACAACACTGTGAAGAGGAATTGCCTAGTAAAGATGAAATTATTGGTCTTGCTTCTATTGCCGTACCTCCTAGTGATCCTTTAGAACAATATTTGCTAGACCATGAAAATGATATGTTTATGAATGAAAGAAGGGAAATAGATGAAGTATTCTTTAAACAGGAACCCATCCTGAAACACAATTTGCCTGTTGAAATCCTAGGGGATCCTCCTCCACCCAAGGGTGATCCCGTGTTTGAGCTTAAACCATTGCCTGATACTCTTAAATATGCTTACCTTGATGAGAAAAAGATATATCCTGTTATTATTAGTGCTAACCTTTCAGAGCATGAAGAAGAGAGATTATTGGAAACTCTGAAGAAGCACCGTGCTGCTATCGGATATACTCTTGATGATCTTAAGGGCATCAGTCCCACTCTATGTCGACACAAAATAAGTTTGGAGAAAGATGCCAAACCAGTTCGTGATCACCAATGACGGCTGAATCCTAAGATGAAAGAAGTGGTAAGAAAGGAAATACTAAAGCTCCTTGAGGCAGGTATAATTTATCCCGTTGCTGATAGTCAGTGGGTAAGTCCTGTCCATTGTGTCCTAAGAAGGGAGGTATTACTGTCGTTCCTAATGATAAAGATGAATTGATTCCGCAAAGAATTATTACAGGTTATAGGATGGTAATTGATTTCCGCAAACTAAATAAAGCTACTAAAAAGGATCATTACCCCTTACCTTTTATCGATCAAATGCTAGAAAGATTATCCAAACATACACATTTTAGCTTTCTAGATGGTTATTCTGGTTTCTCTCAAACACCTGTGTCAGCTGATGATCAATCAAAGACCGCTTTTACTTGCCCTTTCAGTACTTTTGCTTATAGACGTATGCCTTTTGGTTTATGTAATGCACCTGCTACCTTTCAAAGATGCATGATGGCTATATTCTATGATTTTTGTGAAAAGATTTGTGAGGTTTTCATGGACGATTTCTCCGTTTATGGATCCTCTTTTGATGATTGCTTGAGCAACCTTGATCGAGTTTTGCAGAGATGTGAAGAAACTAATCTTGTCTTGAATTGGGAAAAGTGCCACTTTATGGTTAATGAAGGTATTGTCTTGGGGCATAAAGTTTCTGAAAGAGGTATTGAAGTTGATAAAGCCAAGGTTGATGCTATTGAAAAGATGCCACGTCCCAAGGACATCAAAGGTATAAGAAGTTTCCTTGGTCACGCCGGTTTTTATAGGAGGTTCATTAAGGACTTCTCAAAAATTTCTCGGCCTCTGACTAATTTATTACAAAAAGATATACCATTTATCTTCGATGATGATTGTATAGAAGCATTTGAAATACTTAAGAAAGCATTAATCTCCGCACCTATTTTTTAGCCACCTGATTGGAATTTACCTTTTGAAATTATGTGTGATGCTAGTGATTATGCTATAGGTGTTGTTCTAGGGCAAAGAGTTGACAAGAAATTAAATGTTATTCAATATGCTAGTAAGACTCTAGACAATGCTCAGAGAAATTATGCTACTACTGAAAAAGAATTCTTAGCAGTTGTATTTGCTTGTGATAAGTTCAGACCTTATATTGTTGATTCTAAAGTAACTATTCACACTGATCATGCTGCTATTAAATACCTTATGGAAAAGAAAGATGCTAAACCTAGACTTATTAGATAGGTTCTCCTGCTACAAGAATTTGATTTGCATATTATTGATAGAAAGGGAGCTGAGAACCCCGTTGCAGACAACTTGTCTAGGCTAGAGAATGTTCTTGATGACCCACTACCTATTGATGATAGCTTTCTTGATGAACAATTAAATGTCATAAATGCTTCTCGTACTGCTCCATGGTATGCTGATTATGCTAATTATATTTTTGCTAAATTTATACCACCTAGTTTCACATACCAGCAAAAGAAAAAGTTTTTCTATGATTTGAGACATTACTTCTGGGATGACCCACATCTTTATAAAGGAGTAGATGGTGTTATTAGACGTTGTGTACCTGAGCATGAACAGGAACAGATCCTACGCAAGTGTCACTCCGAGGCTTATGGAGGACACCACGCTGGAAATAGAACTGCACATAAGGTATTGCAATCCGGTTTTTATTGGCCTACTCTCTTCAAGGATGCTCGTAAGTTTGTCTTATCTTGTGATGAAT
Source organism: Triticum aestivum (assembly GCF_018294505.1). NCBI lineage: Eukaryota > Viridiplantae > Streptophyta > Magnoliopsida > Poales > Poaceae > Triticum > Triticum aestivum. The sequence goes on along the minus strand of NC_057796.1, from coordinate 120,849,490 downwards.
GTCAAAGAATTGGTAATATTAGTAGACGTCAAGAAATGCCTATGAACTATTCACTTGTTATTGAACCATTTGATGTTTGGGGCTTTGATTATATGGGACCTTTTCCTGCCTCTAATGGATATACACATATTTTAGTTGCTGTTGATTATGTTACTAAGTGGGTAGAAGCTATTCCAACTAGTAGTGCTGATCACAACACCTCTATTAAGACGCTTAAAGAAGTTATTTTTCCGAGGTTTGGAGTCCCTAGATATTTAATGACTGATGGTGGTTCACATTTTATTCATGGTGCTTTCCGTAAAATGCTTGCTAAGTATGATGTTAATCATAGAATTGCATCTCCTTATCACCCACAGTCTAGTGGTCAAGTAGAATTGAGTAATAGAGAGCTCAAATTAATTTTGCAAAAGGCTGTTAATAGATCTAGAAACAATTGGTCCAAGAAACTTGATGATGCATTATGGGCCTATAGAACTGCATATAAAAATCCTATGGGTATGTCTCCGTATAAAATGGTTTATGGAAAAGCATGTCACTTACCTCTCGAACTAGAACATAAGGCTTATTGGGCTATTAAAGAGCTAAACTATGATTTCAAACTTGCCGGTGAGAAGAGATTATTTGACATTAGCTCACTAGATGAATGGAGAACCCAAGCCTATGAAAATGCCAAATTGTTTAAAGAAAAAGTTAAAAGATGGCATGACAAAAGAATACAAAAGCGTTAGTTTAATGTAGGTGATTATGTATTGCTATACAACTCTCGTTTAAGATTTTTTGCAGGAAAACTTCTCTCTAAATGGGAAGGTCCTTACGTTATCGAGGAGGCCTATCATTCCGGTGCCATAAAAATCAACAACTTCGAAGGCGCAAACCCGAAGGTGGTGAACGGTCAAAGAATCAAACATTATATCTCAGGTAATCCTATAAATGTTGAAACCAATGTTATTGAAACCGTAACCCCGGAGGAATACATAAGGAACACCTTCCGGAACGTTTCAGACTCTAAAAAGGAATAGTTATGTGGTACGGTAAGTAAACCGACTCCAAAACAGTTCTAATGGCAATTTTTCTCTGTTTTGGAATATTTAGAAAAATAGAAAAATAAGAAGCAGTCCGGGAAGGACACGAGGCCTCCATGAGGGTGGAGGGCGCGCCCTACCCCCCTAGGCGCGCCCCCTGCCTCGTGGGCCCCTCGTGTGCTCTCCGGACTCCGTTTTCTTGCATGATACATATTTTGGTCGGTAAAAATTCATTATATAATCTCCCGAAGGTTTTGACTCCTGTATCACGCAATTGTCCTCTGTTTTTGTTTCGAGCTGTTTTTCTGACAGATCTAGATCATCATGACGTCTCCAAGCGCCCCCAAGGACAAGTTCTTCGAGAAGGTCATCAACCCTTACCTCACGGAGGTGCTGCGACACCCTCAAACCATTGAGATGCGTGATGGGTTGCTGCACATCCGCGATGTTGAGGGACCGAAGGGGACCGGAAGCGTGGAGACGAGGCTCGAAGCAATGGAGCAACAAGTTTTCAAGTGCCAGGGGATGGTGGAACGTGGACTCAACTCCAACCACATGATGATCGCGGAGTTCACCAACAACCACAAGCTGGATGCCAAGAACATTGGGGAGACCATCTTCAAGCTTCACGAGAAGATCGAGCACCTTCAAGCCCAAACCTATGACCTGTAAAACCAAAACTGTGAGTGTGAATATAGATTCAAAAGGATGAGTTTGCCTGCAGATTTGTGGATCCCGGAGACTCGATCATCCTTCTATGATGGTGAGCCTCTGCCTTGCAAGATGGATGACAAGCCCTAATCATCAACAACTCCGCCACCTTCCTCACCAACAAAGGAAGCATAATCACACGGGTATGGGCACTCCCCTTGGCAACTGCCAAGCTTGGGGGAGGTGCCCCGGTATCGTATCACCACCACACTTCTATCTTTACCTTTTTCTTAGTTCGATCCTATTAGTAGTATCTTGATCTAGTAGAATAAAAGTTTTGGTATGATCTAGTTTTGAGTTTTTCTTTATGATCCCTTTATGTAATCGAGTCCATGAGCTATATAATAAAGATTAGTGTTGAGTCAAGGGCTTGATTATCTTGCTATGATCTTGAGGGAATAAAAGAAAAGAGAAAAGAATAAAAAAACAAAGAGATCATATTGATCTTATGGAGAGTAATGACTTCACATAGAAAGAGTATGATGATTAAAAATTGTTGGGAGTTGGCAAACATAGCTTTGGTGATTGTTGCAATTAATAGGAAGTAATAAAGAAAGAGAGGTTTCACATATAAATATACTATCTTGGACATCTTTTATGATTGGGAGCACTCATTAAAATATGACATGCTAAAGAGTTGATGTTGGACAAGGAAGACAACGTAATGGGTTATGTTTTCTTATATCTGAGATAAAGTATATTGTCATGGATCATCCAACATGTTGACCTTGCCTTTCCCCCTCATTCTAACCAAATTCTTCGCACCAAGTAGAGATACTACTTGTGCTTCCCAATACCCTTAAACCAGTTTTGCCATGAGAGTCCACCATATCTACCTATGGATTGAGTAAGATCCTTCAAGTAAGTTGTCATCGGTGCAAGCAATAAAAATTGCTCTCTAAATATGTATGATTGATTGGTGTGGAGGAAATAAGCCTTATACGATCTTGTGATGTGGAAGAAATAAAAGCGACAGACTGCATAATAAAGGTTCATATCACAAGTGGCAATATAAAGTGACGTTCTTTTGCATTAAGATTTTGTGCATCCAACCCTGAAAGCGCATGGCAACCTCTGCTTCCCTCTGCGAAGGGCCTATCTTTTATTATTATCTTCTACCTTATGCAAGAGTCATGGTGATCTTCACCTTTCCTTTTTACATTTTATCCTTTGGCAAGCACAGGATGTTGGAAAGATCCTGATATATATATCTAATTGGATGTGGGTTAGCATGAATTATTATTGTTGACATTACCCTTGAGGTAAAAGGTTGGGAGGCAAAACTATAAGCCCCTATCTTTCTTTGTGTCCGATTAAAACTCCGTAACCACAAGTATTGCGCGAGTGTTAGCAATTGTGAAAGACTAAATGATAGTTGAGTATGTGGACTTGCTAACAAGCTCTAACATAGACTCTTTCTGATGCTATGATAAATTGCAATTGCTTCAATGACTGAGATTATAGTTTGTTGATTCTCAATAAAGTTTCTGATTCATACTTTGCATTGTGAATAGATTATTACTTGAGCATGAGAAATCATATGACAATATCCATATATGTTGTTGTTATGAGAATAATCATGATGCCCTCATGTCCGTATTTTATTTTATCGACACCTCTACCTCTAAACATGTGGACATATTTACCGTTATCGGCTTTCGCTTGAGGACAAGCGACGTCTAAGCTTGGGGGAGTTGATACGTCCATTTTGCATCATGCTTTTATATTGATATTTATTGCATTATGGGCTGTTATTACACATTATGTCACAATACTTATGCCTATTCTCTCTTATTTTACAAGGTTTACATAAGGAGGGAGAATGCCGGCAGCTGGAATTCTGGGCTGGAAAAGGAGCAAATATTAGAGACCTATTCTGCACAACTCCAAAAGTCCTGAAACTCCACGAAAGTTATTTTTGGAAATAATAAGAAATACTGGAAGAAGAATCCACGTCAGGGGGCCTCCACCTGGCCACGAGGGTGGGGGGCGCGCCCTACCCCCCTGGACGCGCCCCCTGCCTCGTGGGCCCCCTGTTGGCCCTCCGGTGGCCATCTTCTGCTATATGAAGTCTTTCGTCCGAAGAAAAATCATAAGCAAGCTTTCGGGACGAGACTCCGCCGCCACGAGGCGGAACCTTGGCGGAACCAATTTAGGGCTCCGGCAGAGCTGTTCTACTGGGGACACTTCCCTCCGGGAGGAGGAAATCATCGCCATCGTCATCACCAACGCTCCTCTCATCGGGAGAGGGCAATCTCCATCAACATCTTCACCAGCACCATCTCCTCTCAAACCCTAGTTCATCTCTTGTATCCAATTCTTGTCTCTAAGTCTGGGATTGGTACCTGTAGGTTGCTAGTAGTGTTGATTACTCCTTCTAGTTGATGCTAGTTGGTTTATTTGGTGGAAGATCAGTACTCTATTAAAAGGAGGCGTTAATATCCCTTAGTTTCCAATAGGACCCCGCTGCCACGGGAGGGTAGGACAAAAGATGTCATGCAAGTTCTTTTCCATAAGCACGTATGACTATATTCGGAATACATGCCTACATGACATTGATGAACTGGAGCTAGTTCTGTGTCACCCTATGTTATAACTATTGCATGAGGAATAGCATCCGACATAATTATCCATCACTGATCCAATGCCTATGAGCTTTTCACATATTGATCTTTGCTTAGTTACTTTACCGTTGCCATTGTTACGATTACTACAAAACTGCTATTGTTACTTTTGCCACTGTTACTGTTACTTCCATATTACTTTGCTACTAAATACTCTACTGCAGATATTAAGTTTTCCAGGTGTGGTTGAATTGACAACTCAAATGCTAATACTTGAGAATATTCTTTGGCTCCCCTTGTGTCGAATCAATAAATTTGGGTTGAATACTCTACCCTCAAAAACTATTGCGATCCCCTATACTTGTGGGTTATCAGACGCATGCCAGACCAACCCGCTCCTGATGATGCCGACGGACCCAGCTGAGCAGAACCCTGGGTGGGGGCACGAGAAGCTCATCGACCCTAGGATGGATCCGGTCTTGGAATGGATGGTCGCGAACCGAGCCGCAAAGCTGTCGGGGCCGATGGTCCTCAAGGAGTACATGTGGAGGCGCACTACGCCGCTCCAACATCATTCATGGCCCATGTGGGAGTACGCCAGCGTGAAGGACATGATGAGGCTGCGCGCCAGTGCCCTAAAGCCTGAGGAGTTGGACGAGACTCTAGCGGCCCTGCTCGGCAGTTCCATCAAGGACCCCCTGAGGAAGCACTCCCCTATACTCCTACTAGGAGAGGGTGGAGCTGGTTGCGGTGATGCCCATCTTCGAACGGTGGGGCTTGTGCCGGACGGCCACGTCAGGCCTTGCGAGAACCCTCTCATGGTGGTGCTGGACTCCAGCGGTAGCAATAGCGTGGAGGACTCGGAGGGGACTACGGAGGACACCGTCGACCGGGCGCCCCCGCGCTCCCGTTGCTCGCTCATTTGCGACCTTGGGGACGACAACATCGACATCGTGCAGCCCGCGGCAATGCCTGCTCAGCCTGTCGGGAAGCTGATCAGGCCGGGTCCGGCACCTCGGCCATCGTGCCGCTTGAGGCGGAGGCGGACCTCGGTGCCAGGGCGGCCGAGTGAAGGAAATATGCCCTAGAGGCAATAATAAAGTTGTTATTTATATTTCCTTATATCATGATAAATGTTTATTATTCATGCTAGAATTGTATTAACCGGAAACTTAGTACATGTGTGAATACATAGACAAAACCGAGTGTCCCTAGTATGCCTCTACTTGACTAGCTCGTTAATCAAAGATGGTTATGTTTCCTGACCATAGACATGTGTTGTCATTTGATGAACGGGATCACATCATTAGAGAATGATGTGATGGACAAGAACCATCCATTAGCTTAGCAAAATGATCGTTTAGTTTTATTGCTATTGCTTTCATCATGACTTATACATGTTCCTCTGACTATGAGATTATGCAACTCCCGAATACCGGAGGAACACCTTGTGTGCTATCAAACGCCACAACGTAACTGGGTGATTATAAAGATGCTCCACAGATGTCTCTGAAGGTGTTTGTTGGGTTGGCATAGATCGAGATTAGGATTTGTCACTCCGTGTATCGGAGAGGTATCTCTGGGCCCTCTCGGTAATGCACATCACTATAAGCCTTGCAAGCAATGTGACTAATGATGTAGTCATGGGATGATGCATTACATAATGAGTAAAGAGACTTGCCAGTAACGAGATTGAACTAGGTATGATGATACCGACGATCGAATCTCGGGCAAGTAACATACAGATGACAAAGGGAACAACATATGTTGTTATGCGGTTTGACCGATAAAGATCTTCGTAGAATATGTAGGAGCCAACATGAGCATCCAGGTTCCGCTATTGGTTTGATCGGAGATGTGTCTCGGTCATGTCTACATAGTTCTCGAACCCGTAGGGTCCGCACGCTTAACGTTCGATGATGATTTGTATTATGAGTTTCGTGTTTTGAGGAACCAAAGTTTGTTTGGAGTCCCGGATGAGATCACGGACATGAAGAGGAGTCTCGAAATGGTCGAGAGGTAAATATTCATATATTGGAAGGTTGCATTCGGACATCGGAATGGTTCCGAGTGATTCGGGCATTTATCCGGAGTACCGGGGGGGTTAGCGGAACCCCCCGGGGGAAGATTGGGCATACATGGGCCATAGGGAAGAGGGGAGGCAGCTCACAAGGGGCAGCCGCGCCCCCTTCCTATAGGGAGTCCGAATTGGACTAGGGAGGGGGGCGCCCCCCCTTTCCATCTCCCTCTCTCTCCGGTGGAAGGAAGGAGGGGGGCCGAATCCTACTTGGACTAGGAGTCCAAGTAGGACTCCCCCCCTTGGCGCGCCCCCTCTAGGGCCGGCCTCCTCCTCCTCCCCCCTTTATATACGTGGGAGGGGGGCACCCCAAAGGCACACCAAGTCTTCTCTTAGCCGTGTACGGTGCCCCTCTCCACAGTTACACACCTCGGTCATACAGTCATAGTGCTTAGGCAAAGCCCTGCAACGGTAACTTCATCAACACCGTCGCCACGCCGTCGTGCTGACGAAACTCTCCCTCGGCCTCAACTGGATGAAGAGTTCGAGGGACGTCACCGAGTTGAACGTGTGCTGAACTCGGAGGTGTCGTACGTGTGGTACTAGATCGGTTGGATCGTGAAGACGTTCGACTACATCAACCGCGTTAACCTAATGCTTCCGCTTTCGGTCTACGAGGGTACGTGGACACACTCTTCCCCGATCGTTGCTATGCATCTCCTAGATGGATCTTGCGTGATCTTAGGTAAATTTTTTGAAATACTGCATTCCCCAACAGTGGCATCAAAGCCAGGTCTATGCGTAGATATTATATGCACGAGTAGAACACAAAGAGTTGTGGGCGATAATAGTCATACAGCTTACCAGCAACGTCTTACTTTGATTCAGCGGTATTGTTGGATGAAGCGACCCGGACCGACATTACATGACCACGTTCATGAGACTGGTTCTACCGACGTGCTTCGCACATAGGTGGTTAGGGTGTCTGTTTCTCCAACTTTAGTTGAATCGAGTGAGACTACGCCCGGTCCTTGTTGAAGGTTAAAACAACACACTTGACGAAAAATCGTTGTGGTTTTGATGCGTAGGTAAGAACGGTTCTTGCTAGAAGCCCGTAGCAGCCACGTAAAACTTGCAACAACAAAGTAGAGGGCGTCTAACTGGTTTTTGCAGGGCATGTTGTGATGTGATATAGTCAAGACGTGATGAGATATAAATTGTTGTATGAGATGATCATGTTTTGTTCAAGTTATCGGCAACTGGCAGGAGCCTTATGGTTGTCTCTTTATTGCATAAGATGCAAGCACCATATGATTGCTTTACTTTATCGCTATGCGATAGCAATAGGTTCAAAAGCAATAGTTGGCAAGACGACCATGTGACGACACGTTGATAAAGATCAAGATGATGGAGATCATGGTGTCATGCCGGTGACGATGGAGATCATGACGGTACTTTGGAGATGGAGATCAAAGGTACAAGATGATGATGGCCATATCATGTCACATATTTTGATTACATGTGATGTTTATATTTTATGCATTTTATTTTGCTTAGTACGGCGGTAGCATTATGAGATGATCCCCTACTAAAATTTCAAGGTATAAGTGTTCTCCCCGAGTATGCACCGTTGCGACAGTTCTTCGTGCTGAGACACCACGTGATGATCGGGTGTGATAAGCTCTACATTCACATACAACGGGTGCAACCAGTTTTGCACATGCAGAATACTTGAGTTAAACTTGACGAGCCTAGCATATGCAGATATGGCCTCGGAACACTGAGACCGAAAGGTCGAACGTGAATCATATAGTAGATATGATCAACATAGTGATGTTCACCATTGAAAGCTACTCCATCTCACGTGATGATCGGACATGGTTTAGTTGATATGGATCACGTGATCATTTATATGACTAGAGGGATGTCTATCTAAGTGGGAGTTCTTAAGTAATATGATTAATTGAACTTAAATTTATCATGAACTTAGTCCTGGTAGTATTAGCATATCTATGTTGTAGACCAATAGCTCACGTTTAGATGTGATATGGTCAAGACGTGATGAGATATAAGTTGTTGTATGAGATGATCACGTTTTGTTGAAGTTATCAGTAACTGGCCGAAGCCTTATGGTTGTCTCTTTATTGCATAAGATGCAAGCACCAAATAATTGCTTTACTTTATCGCTATGCGATAGCAATAGTTGCAAGAGCAATAGTTGGCGAGACGACCATGTGACGACACGTTGATAGAGATCAAGATGATGGAGATCATGGTGTCATGCCAAGTGAGGATAGAGATGACGATGGTACTTTGGAGATGGAGATCAAAGGCACAAGATGATGATGGCCATATCATGGCACATATTTTGATTGCATGTGATGTTTATCTTTTATGCATCTTATTTTGCTTAGTACAACGGTAGCATTATGAGATGATCCCTTAGTAAAATTTCAAGGTATAAGTGTTCTCCTTGAGTATGCACAGTTGCGACAGTTCTTCGTGCTGAGACACCACGTGATGATCGGGTGTGGTAAGCTCTACGTTCACATACAACGGGTGCAAGCCAGTTTTGCACACACAGAATACTCGGGTTAAACTTGACGAGCCTAGCATATGCAAATATGGCCTCGAAACACTGGAGACCGAAAGGTCGAGCGTGAATCATATAGTAGATATGATCAACATAGAGATGTTCACCATTGAAAACTACTCCATCTCACGTGATGATCGGACATTGTTTAGTTGATTTGGATCACGTGATCATTTAGATGACTCGAGGGATGTCTATCTAAGTGGGAGTTCTTAAGTAATATGATTAATTGAACTGTAATTTATCATGAACTTAGTCCTGGTAGTATTAGCATATCTATGTTGTAGACCAATAGCTCACGTTTAGCTCCCCTGTTTTATTTTTGATATGTTCCTAGAGAAAACTAAGTTGAAAGATGTTAGTAGCAATGATGCAGATTGGATCCGTGATCTGAGGATTATCCTCATTGCTGCATAGAAAAATTATGTCCTTGATGCACCGCTAGGTGACAGAACTATTGCAGGAGCAAATGCAGAAGTTATGAACATTTGACAAGCTCGGTATGATGACTACTTGATAGTTTAGTGCACCATGCTTTACGGCTTAGAATCGGGACTTCGAAAATGTTTTGAAATGCCATGGAGAATATGAGATGTTCCAAGAGTTGAAATTGGTATTTCAGACTCATGCCCGAGTCGAGAGGTATGAGACCTCTGACAAGTATCTTTGCCTACAAGATGGAGGAGAATAGCTCAACCAGTGAGCATGTGCTCAGAATGTCTGAGTACTACAATCACTTGAATCAAGTGGGAGTTAATTTTCCAAATAAGATAGTGATTGCAGAGTTCTCTAGTCACTATCACCAAGTTACTGGAACTTCGTGATGAACTATAATATGCAAGGGATGACGAAAACGATTTCTGAGCTCTTCGCGATGCTGAAATCGGTGAAGGTAGAAATCAAGAAAAGCATCAAGTGTTGATGGTTGACAAGACCACTAGTTTCAAGTAAAAGGGCAAGGGAAAGAAAGGGAACTTCAAGAAGAATGGCAAGCAAGTTGCCACTCCCATGAAGAAGCCCAAAGCTAGACCCAAGCCTGAAACTGAGTGCTTCTACTGCAGAGGAAATGGTCACTATAAGCGGAACTGCCCCAAATACTTGGCGGATAAGAAGGATGGCAAAGTGAACAAAAGTATATATGATATAGATGATATTGATGTGTACTTTACTATTATTCATAGTAGCCCCTGGGTATTTGATACTGGTTCAGTTGCTAAGATTAGTAACGTGAAACAGGAGTTATAAAATGAACAGAGACTAGTTGAGGGCAAGGTGACGATGTGTGTTGGAAGTGATTCCAAGGTTGATAAGATCACCATCGCACACTCCCTTTACCTTCGGGATTAGTGTTGAACCTAAAATAAATGTTATTTGGTGTTTGCGTTGAGCATAATATGATTGGATCATGTTTATTGCAATACGGTTATTCATTTAAGTTAAAGAATAATTGTTATTATGTTTACATGAATAAAACCTTCTATGGTCATACACCCAAGGTGAATGGTTTATTGAATCTTGATTGTAGTGATACACATATTCATAATATTGAAGCCAAAAGGTGCAAGATTAATAATGATAGTGCAACTTATTTGTGGCACTGCCGTTTAGGTCATATTGGTGTAAAGTGCATGAAGAAACTCCATGCTGGTGGGCTTTGGAATCACTTGATTATGAACCACTCGATGCTTGCGAACCATGCCTCATGGGCAAGATGACTAAGACTCCGTTCTCCGGAACAATGGAGCGAGCCACTGACTTATTGGAAATAATACATGCCAATGTATGCGGTCCGATGAGTGTTGAGGCTCGCAGCGGGTATCGTTATTTTCTAACCTTCACAAATGATTTGAGCAGATATGGGTATATCTACTTAATGAAACAAAAGTCTGAAACATTTGAAAAGTTCAAAGAATTTCAGAGTGAAGTGGAAAATCATCGTAACAAGAAAATAAAGTTTCTACGATCTGATCACAGAGGCGAATATTTGAGTTACGAGTTTGGCCTTCATTTAAAACAATGTGGAATAGTTTCACAACTCACGCCACTTGGAACACCACAATGTAATGGTGTGTCCGAACGTCGTAACCGTACTTTATTAGATATGGTGCGATCTATGATGTCTCTTACCGATTTACCACTATCGTTTTGGGGTTATGCATTAGAGACAGCTGCATTCACGTTAAATAGGGCACCATCTAAATCCGTTGAGACGACACCGTATGACCTGTGGTTTGGCAAGAAACCTAAGCTGTCGTTTCTTAAAGTTTGGGGCAGCAATGCTTATGTGAAAAAGCTTCAACCTGATAAGCTCGAACCCAAATCGGAGAAATGCGTCTTCATAGGATACCCAAAGGAAACTATTGGGTACACCTTCTATCACAGATCCGAAGGCAAGATCTTTGTTGCTAAGAGTATATCCTTTCTAGAGGAGCTTCTCTCAAAAGAAGTGAGTGGGAGGAAAGTAGAACTCGATGAGGTAATTGTACCTTCTCTCGAATTGGAAAGTAGCTCATCACTGAAATCAGTTCCTGTGATGCCTACACCAATTAGTGAGGAAGTTAATGATGATGATCATGAAACTTCAGATCAAGTTACTACCGAACCTCGTAGGTCAACCAGACGATCCGCACCAGAGTGGTACGGTAATCCTGTTCTGGAAGTCATGTTGCTAGACCATGATGAACCTACAAACTATGAGGAAGCGGTGATGAGCCCAGATTCTGACAGAAGGCTTGAGGCCATGAAATCTGAGATAGAATCCATGTATGAGAACAAAATGTGGACTTTGGTGGACTTGCCCGATGATCGGCAAGCCATTGAGAATAAATGGATCTTCAAGAGGAAGACGGACGCTGATAGTAGTGTTACTATCTACAAAGCTCGACTTGTCGAAAAGGGTTTTTGAAAAATTCAAGATGTTGACTACGATGAGAATTTCTCACTCGTATCGATGCTTAAAGTCTGTCCGAATCATGTTAGCAATTGCCACATTTTATGAAATCTGACAAATGGATATTAAAATTGCATTCCTTAATGGATTTATTAAAGAAGAGTTGTATATGATACTACCAGAAGGTTTTGTCGATCCAAAAGGTGCTAACAAAGTGTGCAAGCACCAGCGATCCATCTATGGACTGGTGCAAGCATCTCGGAGTTGGAATATACGCTTTGATGAGTTGATCAAAGCATATAGTTTTATACAGACTTGCGGTGAAGCCTGTATTTACAAGAAAGTGAGTGGGAGCACTACAGCCTTTCTGATAAGTATATATGAATGACATATTCTTGATCGGAAATGATGTAGAATTTTCTGGAAAGCATAAAGGAGTGTTTGAAAGGAGTTTTGAAAGAAAGACCTCGGTGAAGCTGCTTACATATTGGGCATCAAGATCTATAGAGATATATAGATCAATACGCTTGATAAGATTTTTCAATGAGTACATACCTTGACAAGATTTTGAGGTAGTTCAAAATGGAACAGTCAAAGAAGGAGTTCTTGCCTGTATTGCAAGGTGTAAAGTTGAGTAAGACTCAAAACATGACCATGGCAGAAAATAGAAAGAGAATGAAAGTCATTCCCTATGCCTCAGCCATAGGTTCTATAAAGTATGCTATGATGTGTACCAAACCTTTTGTGTACCTTGCCATGAATTTGGCAAGGGGGTACGATATTGATCCAGGAGTGGATCACTGGCCATCGGTCAAAATTGTCCTTAGAAGACTAAGGAGATATTTCTCGGTTATGGAGGTGATAAAAAGTTCGTCGTAAAGAGTTACACCGATGCAAGCTTTAACACCGATCCAGATGACGCTGAGTCTCAGTCTGGATACATATTGAATGTGGGAGCAATTAGCTAGAGTAGCTCCATGTAGAGCATTGTAGACATAGAAAATTTGCAAAATACGTACGACTCTGAATGTGACAGACCCATTGACTAAGCTTCTCTCACAAGCAAAACATGATCACACCTTAGTACTCCTTGGGTGTTAATCACATAGCGATGTGAACTAGGTTATTGACTCTAGTAAAACCCTTTGGGTTTTAGTCACATAGAGATGTGAACTACTCACATGGTGATGTGAACTATTGGTGTTAAATCACATGGTGATGTCAACTAGATTATTGACTCTAGTGCAAGTGGGAGACTGAAGGAAATATGGCCTAGAGGCAATAATAAAGTTGTTATTTATTTTTCCTTAGATCATGATAAATGTTTATTATTCATGCTGGAATTGTATTAACCGGAAACTTAGTACATGTGTGAATACATAGACAAAACAGAGTGTCCCTAGTATGCCTCTACTTGACTAGCTCGTTAATCAAAGATGGCTATGTTTCCTGACCATAGACATGTGTTGTCATTTGATGAATGGGATCACATCATTAGAGAATGATGTGATGGACAAGACCCATCCGTTAGCTTAGCATAATGATCGTTTAGTTTTATTGCTATTGCTTTCATCATGACTTATACATGCTCCTCTAACGATGAGATTATGCAACTCCCAAATACCATAGGAACACCTTGTGTGCTATCAAGCGTCACAACGTAACTGGGTGATTATAAAGATGCTCTACAGATGTCTCCGAAGGTGTTTGTTGGGTTGGCATAGATCGAGATTAGGATTTGTCACTCCGTGTATCGGAGAGGTATCTCTGGACCCTCTCGGTAATGCACATCACTATAAGCCTTGCAAGCAATGTGACTCATGAGTTAGTCACAGGATGATGCATTACGGAACGAGTAAAGAGACTTGCCGGTAACGAGATTGAACTAGGTATGATGACACCGACAATCGAATCTCGGGCAAATAACATACCGATGACAAAGGGAACAAGGTATGTTGTTATGCTGTTTGACCGATAAAGATCTTCATAGAATATGTAGGAGCCAATATGAGCAAGTAGGTTCCGCTTTTGGTTATTGACCTGAGATGTGTCTCGGTCATGTCTACATAGTTCTCGAACCCGTAGGGTCCGCACGCTTAACGCTTGATGATGATTTGTATTATGAGTTTCATGTTTTGATGAACCGAAGTTTGTTGGGGGTCTCGGATGAGATCACGGACATGGCGATGAGTCTCTAAATGGGTGAGAGGTAAAGATTCATATATTGGAAGGTTGCATTCGGACATCAGAATGGGTCCGAGTGATTCGGGCATTTATCCAGAGTACCGGGGGGTTACCGGAACCCCCCGGGGGAAGATTGGGCCTACATGGGCCATAGGGAAGAGGGGAGGCAGCCCACCAGGGGCAGCCGTGCCCCCTCCCTATAGGGAGTCTGAATTGGACTAGGGAGGGGGGTGAGCCCCCTTTCCCTTTCCCTCTCTCTCCTTTCCCCTTTTCCCTCTCCGGTGGAAGGAAGGAGGGGGGGCGAATCCTACTTGGACTAGGAGTCCAAGTAGGACTCCCCCCTTGGCGCGCCCCCTCTAGGGCCGGCCTCCTCCTCCCCCCCTTTATATACATGGGAAGGGGGCACCCCAAAGGCACACCAAGTCTTCTCTTAGCCGTGTGTGGTGCCCCTCTCCACAGTTACACACCTCGGTCATATTGTCGTAGTGCTTAGGCGAAGCCTTGCGCCGCTAACTTCATCAATACTGTCGCCATGCCGTGGTGCTGACGGAAATCTCCCTTGGCCTCAACTGGATCAAGAGTTCAAGGGCCGTCCCCGAGCTGAACGTGTGCTGATCGCGGAGGTGCCATACGTTCAGTACATGGATCGGTTGGACCGTGAAGACATTCGACTACATCAACCGCTTTACTGAACGCTTCTGCTTTCGGTCTACGAGGGTACGTGGACACACTCTTCCCCGCTCATTGCTATGCATCTCTAGATGGATCTTGCGTGATCGTAGGTAATTTTTTTGAAATACTGCGTTCCCTAACACCTAGTCCCCAGCAGCTGATGTCTACTGCGCAACCTTCTTCTTGTAGACTCGTGTTGGGCCACCAAGCACAGAGTTTTGTAGGACAGTAGCAAATTTCCCTCAAGTGGATGACCTAAGGTTTATCAATCCATGGGAGGCGTAGCATGAAGATGGTCTCTCTCAAGCAACCCTGCAACCAAATAACAAAGAGTCTCTTGTGTCCCCAACACACCCAATACAATGGTAAATTGTATAGGTGCACTAGTTCGGCAAAGAGATGGTGATACAAGCGTAATATGGATAGTAGATATAGGTTTTTGTAATCTGAAAATATAAAAACAGCAAGGTAACTAGTAAAAAAAAGTGAGTGAAAACGGTATTGCAATGCTTGAAAACAAGGCCTAGGGTTCATACTTTCACTAGTGCAAGTTCTCTCAACAATGATAACATAATTAGATCATATGACAATCCCTCAACGTGCGACAAAAGTCACTCCAAAGTTCCCATCACGGAGAACATAAGATGAAATTGCTTGTAGGGTAGCAAACCACTTCAAAGTTATTCTTTCCGATCAATCCATTGAGCTATTCCTATAAGTGTCACAAACAGCCCTAGAGTTTGTAGTACAATTACACGATATGACACACATCAATCAACCCTAATGTCACCTAGATACTGCAATGTCACCACAAGTATCCGTGGGTCAACTATACGATATGCATCAAACAACTTCAGATTCATAATATTCAATCCAACATAAAGAACCTCAAAGAGTGCCCCAAGATTTCTACTGGAGAAACAAGGACGATAACGCGCATCAACCCCTATGCATAGGTTACCCCAATGTCACCACGGGAATCCGCAAGTTGAGTGCCAAAAGATACATCAAGTGACTCAATAGAACATCCCATTGTCACCACAGATATTCCATCGCAAGACATACATCAAGTGTTCTCAAATCCAATACTCAATCCAACATAACGAAATCACAAAGAGCAAGACTCAATTCATCACAAGAAGGTAGAGGGGGAAAACACCATATGATTCAACTATAGTTGCAAAGCTCGCTGTCGGTGTCAAAACCGGCAGATCTGGGGTGGGGGGTCCCGAACTGTGCGTCTAAGGTCGATGGTAACAGGAGACAGGGGACATAATGTTTACCCAGGTTCGAGCCCTCTCTATGGAGGTAATACCCTACTTCCTGCTTGATTGATCTTGATGAATATGAGTATTACAAGAGTTGATCTACCACGAGATCTTAATGGCTAAAACCCTAGAAGTCTAGCCTGTATGATTATGATTGCCCCCACGGACTAAACCCTCTGGTTTATATAAACACCGGAGGGGACTAGGGTTGTACAAAGTCGGTTACAGGGAAAGGAATCTTCATATCCGAACGCCAAGCTTGCCATCCATGCCAAGGAGAGTCCCATCCGGACACAGGAAAGAGTCTTCTGTCTTGTATCTTCACGACTCATCAGTCCGGCCCATGTCAACAGGTCGGACGCCCGAGGACCCCTTAACCCAGGACTCCCTCAGTAGCCCCTGAACTAGGCTTCAATGATGAGGTGTCCGGCGCGCAGATTGTCTTCGGCATTGCAAGGCGGGTTCCTCCTCCGATCACTTCAAAGTACTTGACTTAGAGATCTGTATTCGGCCTTCCATTTAATGTCGCATCCATCGGCTTCTGTGTCTCCACACCTTTTGTTTCACGTGTCGAACGAATACGAGAGGTCGGGGTATTTTTTGCACATAACCCCTGGTCACGCAAGAAAGGCTTCTATTTAAAGGGATCGGATCTCAGATCCATCCCACACCCAGCGGAAAATCCTTAGAGCCTTGCCAGGGGAAACCATTCAACATGACTAGCGTCCCCAGTTCTTCCTCCCGCCCTCACGGCTCGGAAAAAGGCGATCGGGAGAGATGTTCGGTATCCCACGAGCAGTTGATTAAGCTCCAAACACAGGGATTCCTTCCCCTCGCAGATCTGGTCCCTGTCCGAGCAGGATTGACCTCCTTCACAGGCGAAGTTCCGTCAGAAAATTTCCCCAACCCAACTAGGGGGGAATGGGTGTGCTTCATGCCCTACTTGTTGAGAGGCGTCGGGTTTCCAATCCACCCTTTCCTCCGAGGACTCCTGGAGTATTATGGCCTCCAAGTGCACAGCCTTACGGTAGCGTCTGTCCTGCACATCGCGGGTTTTGTTGCCCTTTGCGAGCTTTTCCTGGGCTGTGAAGCCCACTTTGATTTGTGGAGGAAGCTATTCTTCCTCGTCCCTCGCAACCAAGAGGGGTCGATATTCGAGGTGGGCGGCGCTGAAGTATGGCGCATAGCTGGCACCGGATACCTGTCCGGCACACCGAAGAAGGCACCCGAAGAATGGCCTTCAGAATGGTTCTATATTGAGGACGTCGCTCTCCCTGACCCAGATCGGATGGGTCTTCCTGAATTTTCAAATGCTCCGTTGAAGAAACGCCACAGCTGGCACCCTCGGAGCCTCGAGGAGGAAGATAGCACGGAAGTCCGTCAATTGATGAGCAAGATAAGGACACTTGCCCAGTCCGGGCTATCAATAGTTGAGGTAACGGCGACTTCCATATCGCGGGGGGTCCAGCCACTCCAATACAAAGGGTTTCCCATGTGGCACTATAATGGGGAAGATGACGCCTCACGCTGTGGTCGGAAGGGTCCGGACACCCCCGCCGCTTTGGCCAAAATATTGGCCGAACTGTACAAAGGGGAGAAAGAGGAGTTCACTCGTCTTAAACGTCGAGATGGATTTTCCATGTATAGTCCTCCTAGCTGGGTGAGTTCTAATCCCACCACTTTACTCAATTCCTTTCCGGAGTCACTTTTAAGGGGCACCAACCCATCCATTTGTAACAGGAATGGCGGAAGGTTACCAAGGGGATCCATAGCCCCGCCCCACAGCTAGAGGATCACAACCGGGATCTTGACCCTGGATTCGAAGAGGATCCGGATATATTTGTGGAGCTTGAGGATGGAGTATTCTACCAGGCGAGCTATGATGGCACGGAAGTGGCCATCATCGCCGACTATCCCGGCCTCCTCCCTGCTTTGCATGTAAGTAATCAAAAGACACCTTCTTCGAAAGACTTTCCACATTATGCCTCACCCACCGCACTATTTCGTGCTCTAAAGGGGAAGCGCCCGATGCCTCAACGTGCACCAGAGACATCTCCCAAGAGAGCGACCCCCGTGCCGAGCAAATCTTCAAAGAGGAAAGCGAACGACAACACGGTAGAGCCTTCATCAAAGAGGTATGATTTTTTAATCATGCCCCCTGGCAGTCACATCAAACTGTGACACTATCCACTGTGTCTTGTCAGGAAAAACGTTCGCCGGACTATGTCCAGGGATCCTGCCGGCCGCGCCTCCACAAGTCAGGTTCCAGACCCTGCCTTAAAGGCAAGGGCTGATACGAGAGTGATGCCGGATTGTCCTTCTACAGAGGATTCGGATGATGTATCCGTCACAAACTTTGAAGTGGAAAGCGCTATGAATCATCGGCGCCGACAGGCAGCTCTTCGTGACCCCGGCTTTACAAAAGAGGCATTCAGCGCCTTCAGCTCAGCTGATGCATACGTCCGAGCTGCTCGAGACGGGCTTACCAGAGCCACAGACCAACATTTGAAAGATATGCGGGTAAGTACACATTTGTACAAATCTGATAATTATATACCAGTAGCCCCCGAAACTTGAAGCAGTTGATACAACTGATTTAAGGATCATTGTATGACCAGGTGCTCATAGAAAAGAACAACCTGTTGTCTCAAGAGCTGGAAAAGTGTCGGACTCAGCTAGCTGCCGCTACCGCCAAACTAGAGAAATCCAAGAAGGCATCGACTCGTAATGTTCCCCTCCATCGAGAAAATATAATCACATACCAGCAATATTAATACTTTTTGTATTCCCCATGGCAGGATCATCAGATCAACTGAAGGAGGCCTTGAAAGTCGCACAAGCGGGTGAACAAGAGGCCAAAAGGCAACTAGCCGCGGGCGAGCGTGTGCTAACACGGGTCAGGGATGATAAAAATAAGCTGCAGGATTCCAACACCCTGCTGGGCGAAGAACTAAAAGACGTGCGAGCCCAACTGGCCGACTCCATAAAGGAGAATAAGAGACTACGAGGCAGCATATTCAGTATGCTTTTCAAACCTGCCTCCCTATAATTCGGTGAGGGCAGGAACTGACAGATTTATGTCTACAGGTATGCTAACTAGCTGTCCCAAAGAGGAAATGTCCGGATCTCAAAGCGACCTGCTACAAGAGCTGTCCCAGATGCACGAGCGAGTTCGGCAAGCAATGCGGAGTGTTGCCAAGGCTTTATGGCCATCCGCCTCCCCTCCAGGAGGTATGGCGGAGCTCGTGGAGCTGTTCAAAGGAGCACGGTGGCGTATACGATTATGGAAGATATCAGCTTGCCGAGAAGGTGCGCGAGAGGCCTGGGCCATGGTGAAGACACGGTACACCAAGCTTGATCCGAATCATATGGCCCGGGTCGGGCCTAAAGGGTCAGATGGAAAAGAAATTCCAGTTAGTTTAGTATATGACCAAGTAAAGGTAACCGCCAAATATTCCCAACAGGATTGTAAGCTAGACAGCCTGTTAGACAGTATAGAGGAAGAAGTTTTTGAGTCCAAGTGACTATGTACTTCTATTGACATAATTGTCCCTAGCCGGATTGTAAAACGATTGTCATGGAAGACCTTTTCGCTTCGACCTCTGGACCCGAAGGTGCGGAGTGTTTCCGAATACCAAAGCGGCAATGTAGACCAGGGTATGCGTGGAAACCAGGCATAGGGGTCGTAGTTGCTTGAACAGACAAGTTTGTATCCGGCTAGCTATGTTATATTACATTGTAATTGTAAGAAACATCTTCCAGAGAGAATAGTTCCGTTAAGGGTTCCTTTCCCTAGGTGAACATGCGTTATTGTGCATGCCCGAACTGTGATTGAAAATCATAGTATTCGTAACATCTGGGGGTTCATAGTGTAATGAGTGCGAAAACATCCTTAGTCCGCCGACCGAATATTCCGTTAAGAACAGTAGCTTTCGGCTTCACCCAGTCTGAGGTACACATCCGGTTGACCCGGCAGTAACAATCGCAGAGGTGCTCCCTTTATGCCCTAGCCGAACAAACGGGAACGTAGGGCATAAGCACAGGAGCCAGGCAACCCAGCTTGGCCAAAACTTAAGTCATAACGATGCATATAATGGCGAAGACAAGGTACATATGAGGAAAAGACACATATGTGGTGAGCTTGATGCTCAAAAAATAATAATAATAAGCTTCTGTACAAGAAGCCCCCAGGTATTATGGACGTACATATTTAAGGATGTGTACCTCATATGTGTGTGGTTGAGCCGCACAAGAGCGTAAAGCTAGAAAAAAATTAAAGAGAGGAAAAAATAATGGAAACAAAGGGAGAAGAAGACGAACAAACAGTCCGGCTCTAGGCATATAATCTTCGGAGTCTGGCGGCATTCCACGGGTTCGGCTCTAAGCGGTTATCCGATGCGTCACGCAGGCGGTATGCTCCTCTAGTGAGAACCTCATCTATGATGAAGGGACCCTCCCACTTGGGCTTGAGTTTGTCCTTTTTCTTCTCCGGTAAGCGCATAATGAGTTCCCAATGTTATAAGTCTTGGCCCGCACTTCTCTACTTTGATACCTTCGAGCCTGCTGTTGATAAAATGCGAAGCGGGCTTTTGCGACATCGCGCTCCTCCTCCAGGGCATCTAAGCTGTCCTTCGATCAAGTTCGGCCTCTCTCTCTTCATACATGCACACTCGAGGTGAGTCATGAATAATGTCGCAGGGCAACACAGCCTCTGGGCCGTACACCATGAAGAAAGGTGTATATCCGGTAGTGCGATTGGGCGTGGTCCGCAGCCCCCAGAGTACAGAGTCGAGCTCCTCAACCCAGTGCTTGTCTGATTCTTTCAAACACCGCACTAGTCTAGGCTTAATGCCGCTCATAATAAGACCATTAGCTCGTTTGACTTGACCGTTTGTTTGTGGATGATAGACGGAGGCGTAATCGAGCTTAATGCCCAAATTAGCACACCAGGCTTTTACCTCATCGGCTGTAAAACTGGAGCCGTTATTAGTGATGATACTATTGAAGGAAATATGCCCTAGAGGCAATAAT
This sequence comes from Triticum aestivum, assembly GCF_018294505.1. NCBI lineage: Eukaryota > Viridiplantae > Streptophyta > Magnoliopsida > Poales > Poaceae > Triticum > Triticum aestivum. The sequence continues at coordinate 120,828,538 of NC_057796.1, read as the reverse complement.
AAAGTTATTATTTATTTCCTTATTTCATGATAAATGTTTATTATTCATGCTAGAATTGTATTAACCGAAAACTTAGTACATGTGTGAATACATAGACAAAACAAAGTGTCCCTAGTATGCCTCTACTTGACTAGTTCGTTTATCAAAGATGGTTATGTTTCCTAATCATAGACATGTGTTGTCATTTGATGAACGCGATCACATCATTAGTAGAATGATGTGATGGACAAGACCCATTCGTTAGCTTAGCATTATGATCGTTACAGTTTCATTGCTACTGCTTTCTTCATGACTTATACATATTCCTCAGACTATGAGATTATACAACTCCCGAATACCGGAGGAACACCTTGTGTGCTATCAAACATCACAACATAACTGGGTGATTATAAATATGCTCTACAGGTGTCTCCGATGGTGTTTGTTGAGTTGGCATAGATCGAGATTAGGATTTGTCACTCCGTGTATCGGAGAGGTATCTCTGGGACCTCTCGGTAATGCACATCACTATAAGCCTTGCAAGCATTGTGACTAATGAGTTAGTTGCGGGATGATGCATTACGGAACGAGTAAAGAGACTTGCCACTAATGAGATTGAACTAGGTATGGTGATACCGACGATCGAATCTCGGGCAAGTAACATACCGATGACAAAGGGAACAACGTCAATATGAGCATCCAGGTTCCGCTATTGGTTATTGACCGGAGATGTGTCTCGGTCATGTCTACATAGTTCTCAAACCCGTAGGGTCCGCACGCTTAACGTTCGATGACGATTTGTATTATGAGTTATGTGATTTGATGTACCAAAGGTTGTTCGGAGTCCCGGATGAGATCACAGACATGACGAGGAGTCTTGAAATGGTCGAGACGTCAAGATCGATATATTGGAAGGCTATATTCGGACATCGGAAAGGTTCCGAGTGATTCGGGTATTTTTCGGAGTACCGGAGAGTTACGGGAATTCGTATTGGGCCTTAATGGGCCATACGGGAAGGATAGAAAGGCCTCAAGGGTGGTCGCGCCCCTTCCCCATGGACTGGTCCGAATTGGACTAGGGAAAGGGGGCGCCCCCTTCCTTACTTCTCCTTCTCCCTTCCCTTTTTCCTATTCCATGTGGGAGGTGGAATCCTACTAGGACTAGGGAGTCCTAGTAGGACTCCACACTTTGGGCGCGCCCTATGAGGGCCGGCCTCCTCCTCCCTCCATCCTTTATATACGTGGCCAAGGGGCACCCCATAGACACACAAGTTGATCATTGATCTCTTAGCCGTGTGCGGTGCCCCCCTCCACCATAATCCACCTCGGTCATATCGTTGCAGCGCTTAGGAGAAGCCCTGCATCGGTAAGTTCATCATCACCGTCATCACGCTGTTGTGCTGACGAAGCTCTCCCTCGACACTCTGCTGGATCGTGAGTTCGTGGGACGTCACCGAGCCGAACGTGTGCAGATTGCGGAGGTGCCATACTTTCGGGACTAGGATCGGTCGATCGTGAAGACATACGACTACATCAACCGCGTTGTCATAACGCTTCCGCTTACGGTCTACGAGGGTACGTAGACAACACTCTCCCCTCTCGTTGCTATGCATCACCATGATCTTGCGTGTGCGTAGGATTTTTTTTGAAATTACTATGTTCCCCAACAGTGGCATCCGAGCCAGGTTTATGCATAGATGTTATATGCACGAGTAGAACACAAGTGAGTTGTGGGCGATAATAGTCATACATCTTACTAGCATGTCATACTTTGATTCGGTGGTATTGTTGGATGAAGCGGCCCGGACCGACATTACGCGTACGCTTACGCAAGACTAGTTCTACCGATGTGCTTCGCACACAAGTGGCTGGCGGGTGTCTGTTTCTCCAACTTTAGTTGAATCGAGTGTGGCTACGCCCGGTCCTTGTTGAAGGTTAAAACAGCACATACTTGACGAAAAATCGTTGTGGTTTTGATGCGTAGGTAAGAACGGTTCTTGCTCAGCCCATAGCAGCCACGTAAAACTTGCAACAACAAAGTAGGGGGCGTCTAACTTGTTTTTGCAGGGCTTGTTGTGATGTGATATGGTCAAGACGTGATGAGATATAAGTTGTTGTATGAGATGATCACGTTTTGTTCAAGTTATCGGCAACTGGCTGAAGCCTTATGGTTGTCTCTTTATTGCATAAGATGCAAGCACCTAATAATTGCTTTACTTTATCGCTATGCGATAGCAATAGTTGCAAGAGCAATAGTTGGCGAGACGACCATGTGACGACACGTTGATAGAGATCAAGATGATGGAGATCATGGTGTCATGCCAGTGACGATAGAGATGATGATGGTACTCTGGAGATGGAGATCAAAGGCACAAGATGATGATGGCCATATCATGTCACATATTTTGATTGCATGTGATGTTTATCTTTTATGCATCTTATTTTGCTCAGTACGACGGTAGCATTATGAGATGATCCCTTACTAAAATTTCAAGGTATAAGTGTTCTCCCTGAGTATGCACCGTTGCGACAGTTGTTCGTGCTGAGACACCACGTGATGATCGGGTGTGGTAAGCTCTACGTTCACATACAACGGGTGCAAGCCAGTTTTGCACACACAGAATACTCGGGTTAAACTTGACGAGCCTAGCATATGCAAATATGGCCTCGGAACACTGGAGACCGAAAGGTCGAGCGTGAATCATATAGTAGATATGATCAACATAGAGATGTTCACCATTGAAAACTACTCCATCTCACGTGATGATCGGACATTGTTTAGTTGATTTGGATCACATGATCATTTAGATGACTCGAGGGATGTCTATCTAAGTGGGAGTTCTTAAGTAATATGATTAATTGAACTTTAATTTATCATGAACTTAGTCCTGGTAGTATTAGCATATCTATGTTGTAGACCAATAGCTCACATTTAGCTCCCCTGTTTTATTTTTGATATGTTCCTAGAGAAAACTAAGTTGAAAGATGTTAGTAGCAATGATGCGGATTGGATCCGTGATCTGAGGATTATCCTCATTGCTGCATAGAAAAATTATGTCCTTGATGCACCGCTAGGTGACAGAACTATTGCAGGAGCAGATGCAGACGTTATGAATGTTTTGACAAGCTCGGTATGATGACTACTTGATAGTTTAGTGCACCATGCTTTACAGCTTAGAACCGGGACTTCAAAAATGTTTTGAACGCCACAGAGCATATAAGATGTTCCAAGAGTTGAAATTAGTATTTCATAATCATGCCCGTGTCAAGAGGTATGAGACCTTTGACAGTACTTTGCCTACAAGATGGAGGAGAATAGCTCAACTAGTGAGCATGTGCTCAGATTGTCTGAGTACGACAATCGCTTGAATCAAGTGGGAGTTAATCTTCCAGATAAAATAGTGATTGACAGAGTTCTCTAGTCACTATCACCAAGTTACTAGAACTTCGTGATGAACTAGAATATGCAAGGGATAACAAAAACAATTCTCGAGCTCTTCACGATGCTGAAATCGGCGACGGTAGAAATCAAGAAAAAGCATCAAGTGTTGATGGTTGACAGGACCACTAGTTTCAAGTAAAAAGGGCAAGGGAAAGAAAGGGAACTTCAAGAAGAATGGCAAACAAGTTGCCACTCCCATGAAGAAGCCCAAAGCTAGACCCAAGCCTGAAACACAGTGCTTTTACTGCAAAGGAAATGGTCACTGGAAGTGGAACTGCCCTAGATACTTGGCAGCTAAGAAGGATGGCAAAGTGAACAAAGGTATATTGGATATACATGTTATTGATGTGTACTTTACTAGTGTTTATAGCAACACCTCGGTATTTGATACTGGTTCAGTTGCTAAGAGTAGTAACTCGAAACGGGATTTGCAAAATAAACAGAGACTAGTTAAGAGCGAGGTGATGATGTTTGTTGGAAGTGATTCCAAGGTTGATAAGATCACCATCGCACACTCCCTTTACCTTCGGAACCTAAAATAAATGCTATTTGGTGTTTGCGTTGAGCATGAATATGAGTGGATCATGTTTATTGCAATACGGTTATTCAAGTCAAAGAATAATTGTTGTTCTATTTACATGAATAAAACCTTCTATGGTCACACACTCAATATAAATGGTTTATTGAATCTCGATCGTAGTTATACACATATTCATAATATTGATGCCAAAAGATGCAAAGTTAATAATGATAGTGCAACTTATTTGTGGCACTGCCGTATAGGTCATATTGGTGTAAAGCGCATGAAGAAACTCCATGCTGATGGGCTTTTGGAATCACTTGATTATGAATCACTTGATGCTTGCAAACCATGCCTCATGGGCAAGATGACTAAAACTCCGTTCTCTGGAACAATGGAGCGAGCAACAGACTTATTGAAAATAAAACATACTGATGTATGCGTTCCGGTGAGTGTTGAGGCTTGCGGCGGGTATCGTTATTTTCTGTCCTTCACAAATGATTTGAGCAGATATGAGTATATCTACTTGATGAAACGTATGTCTAAAACATTTGAAAAGTTCAAAGAATTTCAGAGTGAAGTGGAAAATCATCGTAACAAGAAAAAAAAGTTTCTACGATCTGATCATGGAGATGAATATTTGAGTTACGAGTTTGGTCTTCAATTAAAATAATGCGGAATAGTTTCACAAATTCGTGCCACCTGGAACACCACAGCATAATGGTGTGTCCGAACATCATAACCCTACTTTATTGGATATAGTGCAATCTATGATGTTTCTTACCGATTTACCACTGTCGTTTTGGGGTTATACATTAGAGACAGCTGCATTCACGTTAAAAAGGGCACCGTCTAAATCCGTTGAGACGACACCGTATGAACTGTGGTTTAGCAAGAAACCTAAGTTGTCATTTCTTAAAGTTTGGGGTTGCGATGCTTATGTGAAAAAGTTTCAGCCTGATAAGCTCAAACCCAAATCGGAAAAGTGCGTCTTCATAAGGATACCCAAAGGAAACTGTTGGGTACACCTTCTATCACAGATCCGTGGGCAAGATCTTTGTTGCTAAGAGTGGATCCTTTCTAGAGAAGGAGTTTCTCTCGAAAGAAGTGAGTGGGAGGAAAGTAGAACTTGATGAGGTAATTGTACCTACTCCCGAATTGGAAAGTGGTTCATCACAGAAATCAGTTCCAGTGATACCTACACCAACTACTAAGGAAGCTTATGATAATGATCATGAAACTTCGGATCAAGTTACTACCAAACCTCGTAGGTAAACCAGAGCACATTCCGCACCAGAGTGGTATGGTAGTACTATTCTAGAAGTCATGTTACTAGACCATGATGAACCTAGAACTATGAGGAAGCGATGATGAGCCCAGATTCCGTGAAATGGTTTGAGGCCATGAAATCTAATATGGGATCCATGTCTAAGAACAAAGTATGGACTTTGATTGACTTGCCCAATGATCGGTGAGCCATAGAGAATAAATGGATCTTCAAGAGGAAGACGGACTCTGGTAGTAGTGTTACTATCTACAAAGCTCGAATTGTTGCAAAAGGTTTTCGACAAGTTCAAGGTGTTGACTACAATGGGTTTCTCTCACTCCTAGCGATGCTTAAGTCTGTCCGAATCATGTTAGCAATTGCTAATTTTATGAAATCTAGCAAATGGATAAACAAAACTGCATTCCTTAATGGATTTATTAAAGAAGAGTTGTATATGATGCAACCAGAAGGTTTTTGTCAATCCTAAAGGTGCTAACAAAATATGCAAGCTCCAGCAATCCATCTATGGACTGGTGCAAGCATCTCGAAGTTGGAATATACGCTTTGATAAGTTGATCAAAGCATATAGTTTTATACAGACTTGTGGTGAAGCCCGTATTTACAAGAAAGTGAGTGGGAGCACTACAACCTTTCTGATAAGTATATGTGAATGACATATTGTCGATCGGAAATGATGTAGAATTTTCTGGAAAGCATAAAGGAGTGTTTGAAAGGAGTTTTTCAAAGAAAGACCTCGGTGAAGCTGCTTACATATTGAGCATCAAGATCTATAGAGATAGATCAAGACACTTGATAAGTTTTTTTTTCAATGAGTACATACCTTGACAAGTTTTTGAAATAGTTCAAAATGGAACAGTCAAAGAAAGAGTTCTTGTCTGTGTTGCAAGGTGTGAAGTTGAGTAAGACTCAAAGCCCGACCACGGCAGAAGATAGAGAGAGAATGAAAGTCATTCCCTATGCCCCAGCCATAGGTTCTATAAAGTATGCCATGCTATGTACCAGACCTATTGTATACCCTGCCCCGAGTTTCGCAAGGGAGTACAATTTTTGATCTAGGAGTAGATCACTGGACAGCGGTCAAAATTATCCTTAGAGGACTAAGGAAATATTTCTCGGTTATGGAGGTGATAAAGAGTTCGTCGTAAAGAGTTACGTCGATGCAAGCTTTGACAACGATCTGGATGACTCTAAGTCACAATCCAGATACATATTGAAAGTGGGAGCAATTAGCTAAAGTAGCTCCGTGGATAACATTGTAGACATAGAAATTTGCAAAATACATACGGATCTGAATTTGGCAGACCCGTTGACTAAACTTCTCTCACAAGCTAAACATGATCACACCTTAGTACTCTTTGGGTGTTAATCACATGGCGATGTGAACTAAGATTGCTGACTCTAGTAAACCCTTTGAGTGTTGGTCATGTGGCGATGTGAACTATGGGTGTTAATCACATGGTGATGTGAACTATTGGTGTTAAATCACATGGCGATGTGAACTAGATTACTGACTCTAGTGCAAGTGGCAGACTGAAAGAAATATGCCCAAGAGGCAATAATAAAGTTATTATTTATTTCCTTATTTCTTTATAAATGTTTATTATTCATGCTAAAATTGTATTAACCGGAAACTTAGTACATGTGTGAATACATAGACAAGACAAAGTGTCCCTAGTATGCCTCTACTTGACTAGTTCGTTTATCAAAGATGGTTATGTTTCCTAACCATTGACATGTGTTGTCATTTGATGAACGGGATCACATCATTAGGAGAATGATGTGATGGACAAGACCCATTCGTTAGTTTAGCATTATGATCGTTTATCAAAGATGGTTATGTTTCCTAACCATAGACATGTGTTGTCATTTGTTGAACGGGATCACATCATTTGGAGAATGATGTGATGGACAAGACCCATTCGTTAGCTTAGCATTATGATCGTTACAGTTTCATTGCTACTACTTTCTTCATGACTTATACATGTTCCTCAGACTATGAGATTATGCAACTCCCGAATACCGGAGGAACACCTTGTGTGCTATCAAACATCACAACATAACTGGGTGATCATAATGATGCTCTACAGGTGTCTCCGATGGTGTTTGTTGAGTTGGCATAGATCGAGATTAGGATTTGTCACTCCGTGTATCGGAGAGGTATCTCTGGCCCTCTCGGTAATGCACATCACTATAAGCCTTGCAAGCATTGTGACTAATGAGTTAGTTGCGGGATGATGCATTACGGAACGAGTAAAGAGACTTCCCAGTAACGAGATTGAACTAGGTATGGTGATACCGACGATCGAATCTCGGGCAAGTAACATACGGATGACAAAGGGAACAACATATGTTGTTATGCGGTTTGACCGATAAAGATCTTCGTAGAATATGGAGGAGTCCATATGAGCATCCAGGTTCCGCTATTGGTTATTGACCGGAGATGTGTCTCGGTCATGTCTACATAGTTCTCGAACCCGTAGGGTCCGCACGCTTAACGTTCGATGACGATTTGTATTATGAGTTATGTGATTTGATGCACCGAAGGTTGTTCGGAGTCCCGGATGAGATCACGGACATGACGAGGAGTCTCGAAATGATCGAGATGTAAAGATCGATATATTGGAAGGCTATATTCGGACATCGGAAAGGTTCCGAGTGATTCGGGTATTTTTCGGAGTACCGGAGAGTTACGGGAATTCGTATTGGGCCTTAATGGGCCATACGGGAAAGGAGAGAAAGGCCTCAAGGGTGGCTGCGCCCCTTCCCCATGGACTGGTCCGAATTGGACTAGGGAAAGGGGGCGCCCCCTTCCTTCCTTCTCCTTCTCCCTCCCTTTTTCCTACTCCATGTGGGAGGTGGAATCCTACTAGGACTAGGGAGTCCTAGTAGGACTCCACACTTTGGGCGCGCCCTATGTGGACCGGCCTCCTCCTCCCTCCATCCTTTATATATGTGGCCAAGGGGCACCCCATAGACACACAAGTTGATCATTGATCTCTTAGCCGTGTGCGGTGCCCCCCTCCACCATAATCCACCTCGGTCATATCGTTGCAGCGCTTAGGCGAAGCCCTGCATCGGTAGCTTCATCATCACCGTCATCACTCCATCGTGCTGATGAAGCTCTCCCTCGACACTCTGCTGGATCATGAGTTCATGGGACGTCCCCGAGCCGAACGTGTGCAGATCGCGGAGGTGCCGTACTTTCGGTACTAGGATCGGTCGATCGTGAAGACGTACGACTACATCAACCGCGTTTTCGTAAGACTTCTGCTTATGGTCTACGAGGGTACGTAGACAACACTCTCCCCTCTTATTGCTATGCATCAACCATGATCTTGCATGTGCATAGGATTTTTTTTGAAATTACTACATTCCCCAACAACTGTGTGGGACACCATAACGGTGCACAACACCGGATATGAAGTCTATCAGAAGTCTGGCTTTAGCCGTTTTAACTGGTTTGGCCTCTATCCACTTAGTGAATTTATCTACCATGACCATTAGGTATTTTTTTCTTGTGGCTTCCTCCTTTAAGGGGTCCGACCATATCAAGCCCCTAGACCGCAAAAGGCCAAGTAATGGGGATTTTTTGTAAAGCGGTGGGTGGCATATGACTTTTGTTGGTAAAAAGTTGGCATCCCACACAACGTTGGACAAGGTCATGTGCATCTGCTCGGGCCGTCGGCCAATAGAAACCTGTACAGAAGGCCTTACTTACAAGGGCCCGAGCCGCGGCGTGGTGACCACCAAGACCGGCATGAATTTCCGCCAAGAGTTGTCGTCCCTCTTCTTTGGAGATGCATCTTTGAAGTACTCCGGTAGCACTTTTCATGTAGAGCTCTCCGTCATGGACCTTGTAGGCTTTTGAGCGCCAGACAGTGCAGCGAGCCTCATTCTGATCCTCAGGGAGCTCTCGCCTATTAAGGTAGGCCAAGAAAGGTTTGGTCCATGGGGAAATTACTGCCATGATAAGATGGGCCGATGGTGTTACTTCGGCAGCCGAGCCCCTGATGATATCGGTACTGTGTTCGGAATCTGGGGGTATAATCGGGTCTGGACTGGTGTTTCCGCTCTCCCCTTACTACACCACGGATGGCTTGAAGAGCCTTTCCAGGAATATGTTAGGCGGGACGGGGTCGCGCTTGGCGCCGATGCGAGCAAGGACATCCGCCGCTTGATTACTTTCTCGAGCCACATGATGAAACTCGAGCCCCTCAAAACGAGCCGACATTTTGAGAACGGGGTTACGATAGGCCACCATCTTTGGAACTTTGGCGTCGAAATCTCCATTTATTTGGGATATTGTGAGGTTTGAATCCCCGCGCACCTCCAGGCGTTGTATGCCCATGGAGACAGCCATCCGAAGACCGTGTAATAAGGCCTCGTATTCGGCTATGTTGTTGGAGTCTGTGTATAATGTTTGGAGTACGTACTGAACTGTGTCTCCAATGGGGGGCGTTAAGACAACGCCCGCTCCTAGGCCCGCCAGCATTTTGGAACCATCGAAGTGCATGACCCAGTTGGAGTATGTGCCGTACTCTTTAGGGAGTTCGGCCTCTGTCCATTCGGCGACGAAGTCGGCCAGTACTTGGGATTTAATGGCCCGGCGCGGTTTGTATGTTATGTCGAATGGAAGGAGCTCAATGGCCCACTTGGCAATCCGGCCCGTGGCATCGCGGTTGTTTATTATGTCATTGAGTGGTACTTCGGAAGCCACCGTGATTGAGCACTCTTGAAAGTAGTGTCGTAGCTTCCGGGATGCCATGAAGACCGCGTATGCTATCTTTTGGTAATGAGGGTACCGGGATTTGCATGGTGTGAGGACAGCGGATACATAGTATACCGGTTTCTGAAGTGGGAATTTGTATCCATCCTCCTCTCGCTCGACGACGGGCACCGCGCTCACCACCTGGTGTGTTGCCGAGATGTATAATAACATGAGTTCGCCGACGTTCGGCGCGGCCAGGATTGGGTTGCTCACTAAAAGAGCCTTTATCTCTTCCAGCCCGGTCGTTGCTGCATCCGTCCACTCGAAGTGGTCGGTGCGTCGGAGAAGGTGATAGAGCAGCAATGCTTTTTCTCCTAGTCTGGAGATAAAGCGGCTTAAAGCTGCCACACATCCGACTAGTTTTTGGACCTGTTTAAGGTCTGTTGGTGTAGCCAATTGTGACAAAGCTCGGATTTTGGCTGGATTGGCCTCAATTCCTCTATTGGAAATGATGAAGCCCATCAGTTTTCCAGCAGAAACGCCGAAAACACACTTTTCCGGATTGAGCTTGATGTCATATGTACGGAGGTTGTCGAATGTGAGACGCAAGTCGTCTATTAGTGACTCGACATGCCTAGTCTTGATGACTACGTCATCCACATATGCTTCAACTGTCTTGCCGATTTGTTTCTCCAGACATGTTTGAATCATGCGTTGGTAGGTGGCGCCAGTGTTTTTAAGCCCGAAGGGCATAGTGTTGAAGCAGAAAGGCACGTATGGGGTAATGAATGCCGTTGCGGCTTGATCGGACTCCTTCATTTTGATTTGATGGTATCCGGAGTATGCGTCGATGAAACACAGTGAGTCGTGTCCTGTAGTGGCATCGATAATCTGATCGATGTGAGGGAGGGGGAAGGGATCCTTAGGGCAGGCCTTGTTGAGGTCTTTGAAATCGACGCATAAGCGCCAGGATTTATCCTTCTTTGGTACCATCACCAGGTTTGCTAGCCAGTCCGGGTGTTTTATTTCTCTGATGAATCCGGCCTCAAGTAACTTGGCTAGCTCCTCCTCCATAGCTTGTCGTTTGGGTTCGGAAAAGCGCCGTAGTGTTTGCTTGACCAGTTTATATCCCTTCAATATGTTGAGGCTGTGTTCGGCCAACCTGCGTGGGATTCCTGGCATATCAGAAGGGTGCCAGGCGAATATGTCCCAGTTTTCGCGCAGGATTTCTCGTAGCGCGGCGTCAACCATTGGGTCCAGTTGTGCCCCGATGGATGCTGTCTTCTCGGTGTCCGTCGGGTGGACTTGAAATTTGACTATTTCATCTGCTAGTTTAAAGGAGGTGGATTTGGGTCGCTTGTCCAGGATTACACTACTAGGGAAAACCTTATACACAGAATCTTAGCAGTAGCGCGACACAAAAAGAGGCGCTGCTGCTAATTAGTAGCAGCGCGGTTAGTGAAAGTGCGCTACTGATGTAAACTTAGCAGTAGCGCGTGATGTCTAAACCGCGCTGCTACAAAAATCCACCGACAGTACACAACGACCTAAGTTTACCAGCAGCGCGGCATCAAGAAGCGCGCTACTGCTAACGCCGTAGTAGTAGCGCGTTTTTTAGTCACGTCGCTGCTGCTAATTTTGAAATTGTCCACACTGTTGGCCCGTTTAGCAGTAGCGCGTGATAGGAAAGCGCGCTGCTGCTACGCTCTTAGCAGCAGCGCGTTTTTGTTACCGCGCTACTGCTAACACGCAGGACCCACCACCTTTTTCCACCTCTCCCTCCCCATCTCCCTTCCCCTACCTCCCACATCCTCCCTCTCTCACTCTTCTTCTTCCTCAATACTTCTCCCCCCATTACTCTCCCTCTTCTACCTACCTTTTCTCTCTTCATTACTCCTAGCTAACTACACCACCTCCATTAATGCATCTCCTTTCTTTTTTTCCTTCCCCCTCCACTAGTTGAAGTTGTCTCCTCCCAAATTAGCTAGCTAGGTAGATGTAGCATTTAGTTAGGTGACCTATTTGCCCCCTAACTAGATCTTTCTTTGTGAAGAAGAGCTTTGTGCACTTTTGATCTCCCTACATCATCATCCACACACCGTGTGCTCGATCTCGAGATAGAGGTGATTAAAATTTCATGCTTTTGCAAAATGGAAATATGTGTATGTGGGTGTGTGATATGATAATTGGGAAATATGATGGAAATTGTGTGTGTGGCATGAGTTGACGCCAAATTGTGCTTTTGAGTTGCCTATGTTTTGCCGAAATGTCGATTTATTTCCGTTTCGGCGAATTCCGGGCAAACTCTAGATCTATATATGTCCTATTTTTAGGGAAGGTCATGCCGAATTTTTGTATGACTTTGATGCATGCACGCATTTTTATAATCAATTTGTTTATTACTACCGTGCAGGTGTTCATGATGGTCAGTGGAACGATGGTGGACAGGTGGTTGCGGTCGGCGGTGCAGGACATGAAAGAAAATAACCTGACAGAGGTTTTATGTCCGTGTCGAAGATGCAAAGGAATAGTTTGGCTCGACCCCTATGACGAAGGTCGTGTCGAAGCGCACCTGCTCATGACTGGTTTCATGGATGGCTATACTCGGTGGATAATTGAAGATGAGGATGATGATGTTGAGGACGCCGACGGGGCAGCCAATGACGACACTGGGCAAGACGAAGAGATGATCGATAATGGCGGCGGGGAAGAGGCCGGACATGGCGGCAGAGAAGGGGCCGGACATGGCGGAGGAGAAGGGGCTGGACATGTCGGCGGAGAGAACGTGGACTCCACGCAGCAGAGTTCGTCGGTACTAAGTTCAATCGTGCGGGACCCTCATGTTCAAGCACTGCTTCGCAAGGAGACGAGTACTGAGAGAGCTGCTTCTAGAGAGGAGGCTAAGCTGGAGCAACTGGTGGTAGACTCGAACACTCCATTGTATGATGGTTGCAATCCTGAGGTGACCCGCTTGAGTTTCACGCTCCAACTCCTGAAGACGAAGGCTAAAAACAAATGGACCGACACTAGCCTCGATGAGCATCTGAAGTACCTAAAGGATGTTCTTCCCGCGGGGAATCTATGTCCTACTAGTGTTGATGAAGCCAAGAAGATCGTGTGCCCTATTGATCTGCCGCATGTTAGATACCATGCATGCATCAACGATTGCATAATTTATCGGAACGAGCACGCGGAAGAAACAAGTTGTCCGGTGTGCAATGCTTCTCGATATAAGAAGGCAGGGAAGAAATGTCCCCAGAAAGTTGTATGGTACTTACCGATCACTCCCCGTCTCCAGCGGTATTTCGTAGATCCCAAGGAAGCAAAGCTAATGCACTGGCACGCGGAGAGGAAGAAGCCCGACGATGGAGATGATCCGAAGCTGAGACACGTCAAGGATGGAAGCCAGTGGAGAGCGTTGAATAGCTTCTATCGGTATTTCGAATGTGATGCAAGGAACATCGTGCTCGGCACATGTACCGATGGCATGAATCCATTTGGCAACTAGAACACCAACCATAACACATGGCCCGTGTTTGTATGGATGCACAACCTCCCCCCTGGTTGTGCATGAAGTCGAAGTACATTCACATGAGCATGCTTATTCAAGGGCCGAAACAACCAGGACATAATATTAATTTGTATCCAGGGCTACTTCAAGAGGAGTTAGACACTTTATGGAAAACACCGGCCAAGACATGGGACGCCAGCAAAGGCGAGTATTTCTACATGAGAGTTGCGCTGATCACGACGGTGCACGACTATCTCGGTTACGGATATGTCGCAGGCCAGGTGTGCCATGGATATTGCAGATGCACGCGGTGTATGGATGATACGACGTCTCAGCAGCTAACATCAAGGAAATGATGGCAAGTTTGGGAAAATCGTGTACATGGGGCATCGAAGATGGCTCGAACAGGACGACCCGTGGAGAAACCGTGGAGATCTATTCAATGGTCACGCTGAGCATCGAGGACCTCCACGTAAGCGGAGCGGTGCTGAAATTGATGAGCTGTTGAAAAACTGGAAGGCGTGCCCCGCGCCGGGAAAGACGATGAAAAAGGCGCCAGAGCCGCTGCTGAAGGTATGGAAGACGAGGTCTGTGTTCTGGGACTTGGAGTACTGGCACAAACTCGATACACCTCATTGCCTTGATCAAATGCACATCTGTAAGAATGTCCTTGAGAGCTTGCTCGCGACACTGATGAATATGCCGGATAAGACCAAGGGTGGGCCGAAGGCAAGAAAAGACTTGCAAGATTTGAAAATCAGGGAAGATCTGCACATGCCGCCCCGTAAACAGTCAGACAAGACAGAGACGGAGACAGAGGCGCGGGAGAAGAAGGGCAAGAAAATAAAGAAAGAGGATTATTGCCCCCCTTCTTGCTTCACCTTAAGTCAGGCTGAGATCGATCAATTCTTTAAGTGCCTTACCGGAGTCAAAGTTAGTTCCGGTTACTGTGGCAAGATAAGCAGATATCTAGACACGGACAAGAAAAGGTTCAGCGGGATGAAGTCCCATGACTGTCATGTGATGATGACGCAGATACTACCTGTTGCCCTTAGAGGGATAATGGACAAGCACGTCCGTGACACGCTTATTGGTCTCTGCAACTTTTTCGACGTCATCTCTCGAAAGTCGATCAGTCTGAAGCAGCTCCGAAGGCTACAGGAAGAGATCGTTGTGATACTGAATGAGCTTGAGATGTACTTCCCGCCCGCGTTCTTTGACGTGATGGTGCATCTGTGTGTCCATATTGTGGACGACATAATAGACTTGGGGCCGTCATTTCTGCACAACATGATGCCGTTTGAGAGGATGAATGGGATCATCAAAGGATTCGTTCGTAACATGTCCCGTCCGGATGGAAGCATCGTCCAGGGCTATCTGACACAAGAGTGCATCTCTTTCTGCGAGAATTTTCTATATGGCGCAGACCAGCCGCCTGATGTTAGTGTTGGTTTGCCCGTTAACAAGCACGATGGGAGGCTCGAAGGAGAAGGTCACTCCAACGGTCGCAGGGAACTGCACGTGGCATACTCAGATCGACGCAGCGACTTTGACATAGCAAACTTGGTAGTGCTACAACACCTAGACGAGGTAGATCCTTTCGTGGCACTGCACAAAGATTATCGCAAAGACGTATCGTGACCGGGGGGGTATGCAGGACGGACGCCGAAGTTACTAGAGAGCACAACTCCACTTTCCTGCATTGGTTCAAAGAGCATATTATTGCTAATCCCCCGGAGGAGGGCTCTAAGGACGGATTGCTCATATACGCCTTAGCACATGGCCCCTCGCCCAACCTCCTAACCTATCAGGCATACGATATCAACGGATACACGTTCTACACGGAGGCCAAAGGTATGGACAGTGATGATTAGAACTCAGGGGTGACGATGGAATGCATGATCGACAGCGACAACGGCGCAACTGAAAGATTTTACGGAAGGGTCGAGGAGATCTGGAAGCTTGACTACTCTGGACTGCACAACACTACGATGTTCCGTGTCAGATGGGCTAAGAATGTCGAAAGAGAAAACCGGCATTTCACTACCATGACTATACCCGACGCCAAGAGCTCTACCGTGAACGCTATCACAAAAATGAGCCATGGGTACACGCTAAGCACGTGACACAATGCTTCTTCATAACCGACCCGCGCAATCCTAGCCGTTTTGTCGTCAGGAGAGGCAAAAGGAACATCATTGGAATGGATGGAGTCACCAACAAGGAAGACTACGATCAGTACGGCAACCCAATGAGGGAAGATGACGATGATGATGAAGTATACGTCAAAAGAAGAATCAATACTACATTACCTAAGAAAAATCGTACTCCATGAAAAGGCAAAGTCACAATGAGGGGCTCAATTATTCTTCAACGAACAAGAAGGGAAAGAAGCTGACTCAAAAATGAAAACGTCAACACTAAGGAACCATATGTTATCGGTCAAATGATGTAATATATATATATATGTTCCTATTTTGTATACACACTTAGCCATTATTATGCATGGGTCCAATGATGTAATATATATGTTCCTATTTTGTATACATATTTAACCGTCAAATGATGTAATATATATCGCCTTCCCTTCGTTCACTGCTCTCGGAAAAAAAAGTGAGAGAAAATAAAGGAAAAGAAAAAGGAAAACTGTTGGTTATAGCAGTAGCGCTTTACTGAAAAAAAACTACAGCTAGTCAAGTTAGCAGTAGCGCTTTCTGCACAAAACCGCTATAGCTACCTGTAATAGGAGTAGCGCTTTTTCTCTAAACGCGCTACTGCTACGTCCACTTAACCCAAAATCCTCACTCTCTTTGCTTCATCCCGCCTCTTTTCCCCCCAAATCCCGTCGGGGCCCTACCCTCGCCGCGCCCCTGCGCTCGCCCCCGCCCTCGCCGCGCCCCTGCGCTCGCCCCGCCCTCGCCGCGCCCCTCCGCTCGCCCCCGACCCCGGCCCCGACCTCGGCGTCAGCTCCGACCCCGGCGCTCGCCCCCGTCCCTGGCGCTCGCCCCCGAGCCCGACGCACCACGCCTCCCTCCTCTGCTTCCTCCCCTCCCAACCTCGGCCGTCGTCGGGCCTGCCTCCTCGCCCCTGCGCCCTCTATAAATCCCCCAGCGCTCCTCCTCTCTCTGCTAGCTAGGGTTCTTCAGTTAATTTACTTCGGTTTTAGTTAGGGTAGTAGGTTAATTAGGTTATCTATTTAGTTATGAATTTAGCTAGTTTTTTATGAACCGTACGTTTTAAAATAGGACGGAAATTTAGGGTTAAGCAATTGTAGTTAAAAGAAAAAGGCAGCATTTAAGCAATTGTCCAAATCAACATCCCTTGTAAAAGCAAATTTAGGTAGGCTGAATTTATATGCAAATTTGAACTGGACATGTGATATGTGGACATGTGATGTTTGGAATTTGGACATGTCATTTGGACATGTGATGTTTTGGACATGTCATATTTGGAAAATGATGATTATGTGCAGGGTAAATGATCCGAGTGGCCTATGTTATGCCAGAATGTTGATTCATTTCTGTTCCGGTGAATTTCAGGCGCTCAATATGTCCATTTTTTAGCAAAGGTCATGCCAAAATTTTCTGTGAATTTTGGCATGATTTGTGCTAGATAGTAGGCATATCGAGTGCTGGGAGTTGCTGGGAAACGACATTCCGGCAAACATAGATTTCTTTTTTATGTCATTTCTCATTTTTTGATACTTTTAGAATTAAACGAGGAGACTTAATCATAGGAAACATGTCGAACAACGAAGAAACTGGGCCTTCTGACCAAGATGCAGACAAGATGGATTATGAGGGTGAACAAGAGTACCTCGACTATTTGACTGCTAAGCAAGGTTTGCAGGTCGGCCTCGATGATGGTACTGACGCCGACATCGACACCGACGACGCTGGCACCGACGGCGGCGCCGAGACCGGCAGGGAAGGTACCGGCGGGGAAGATACCGGCGGGGATGGTACCGGCGCAGATGCCGCTACTGAAAAGAAGAAGCAGAAGAAGCAGAGGATACGAAAACCTAACAAACTAGGGATTGTACGACTAGTGATCACAAAGATGGCACCTGGCAAGTTTGAGCCATTAGAGCCGGAAGAACCTCACAAGTGCTATGGGAACCAAGTAGGATGCATCCTACGGGAATGCGCGAGCATCAACGACGATGACTTAAGGAGTAAAGAACATTTGACGCAGTTGCTCCTGACGAAGTTGCACAAGAGATTCAAGTTCCCCGACCGGGATGATAACATAGAAGAACCGTGGGATGATCCGAAGATGAAAAAGATTAACAATCACGCCATGGGCATGTTCAGCAATGATTTGGCCTCCTGGAAAGGGAGGGTGAAACGAGCTATTGAGGCTGAGGAACCCTGTCCAAGATTCTGGAGGAAAATCGGACACTTACGGTAGAGGAGTTCGAAAAGTTCAAGGACACTTGCGCTACCGAGGCAGCCAAGGCTAAGGCTGCGAAATTCAAGAGCCTTCAGCAAAGGAACACGGGGAAGCATCGCCTCGGAAGCCGTGGCTACCTCGGTAAAAGGCCCATATGGGATAAGGAGGACGCGGAACGTGAAGCCGCGGGTCTCCCAGACCCCTTCGCGAAGTTCACCAACCCCTTGGAGCGTGACTTCATCAGGGCCCGCTACAAGTGGGACAAGGAAAAGAAGGTTTTTTACACGGACAAGATCACGAGGAAATTGATTAGACTACTGGTAATTATTCTTTTACCACCTTACATTTAGCTCCATATCTAGTCGACTACACATTCCTAAACGGTTCACGCTCCTTCTGCAGGAGAAGCAACACCAGCTTGCAGCCGAAAGCCCTACTTCTCCGATGATGCCGAAGTGGGAAACCCCTCTCAACCGGGCCTTGAACAAACTTAAGGGACTCCCTTTGGGCCAGCGGCCGCAATATGGTCGTGTGCATGGCGCTGGAGACGGCGCCACGTGGAAGGTGTTTTACAACGAGGGCCCGGAGGCCAAGAAGCAGAAAAAGAAGTTTAGTCAGGCGGACATTGATGCGAAGGTGAATCTTGCGGTCGAGAAAAAAGCAGCTGAGGACGCGAAAAAAACAGGCGAGGAGAAAAATGAGTTGCTACTGCAAGCAGTCAATGCAGCTGTAACTGCCTGCAGAAATGATTTTGCTACTAACTTGGTTCCAGCTATCATCAACTGGACGAAGGAAAATCTAGACAAGATGGTACATGATTTCCCGTTGCCCAGTTTCGTCGGGAGCAACTCCATGAACAACAACACCACTGCACCATCACTTGCTTACGCAACCGGGCCTCCTCTCGCAGCCGCTCCCGCTCATAGCAGCCCGTCCTCAGTCTCTGGCGCGCTAGGTGGGCCTTCGCTTTGGCTGAGCTCGACGCCGTCACGGTAATTACATGTCGCACCAACATATATATATATATATAGAATATTCCATTTTCGTTGCCTTTCGGATGTTTTACGCCACAGACATATGTGTTTGCAGGCCAAAGAAACCCCGTGCACCATACTCTACTTGATCAAAGGCCAGAAGGTGGACGTGGGAAAGGGGATGATAATGAACCCCTTGCAACCCACGTTCCACAACCAGCCGATCCCCGCTGGGCACTTCAGGGGTAGCTTGTCCAGTGTGAAATCGGGGCACAAGCATTTGCCTCCTCCGGTACATCCTGTGGGAGAGGACGACGAGACCCCGCCGCAGATTGGAAACTGCAAGGGTTGGGTGCTGCTATGGCCGAAGAATCTTATTCGTCTAGAGCCGGCCGAGAGCACACCAATAACCACACATCAACAACCATGTGCGGAGACCACCACCCCGCCTACACAATTACCAGCTCCTGTAGTGTCGGGTGAGAGCGGCGGACGACGTGATGAAGGGGGTGCAATAGTACTGGCTGATGTAATCGGTCCTGTAGAACATATAATGGATGATGAGACGGAGGTCGACCCAATGGGTTTCCTCAATACAAACGCGTATGACTGTGACATAGATATGATGAGTCAACCATATGACGAATCGGGCTATCAGCATGTTAATGAGGATATGGATGATCTGCCCGGGCAGGAAGGTCGTAGCAGGGATTGCAAAAAGTCTCTCTTCATGAAATCCTCACAGAACACGCCTGAAACTGCCGCCTCAACACAGGCTCAACTAGCCGAGGGTCGTACAGTGCTTAGCCCGGGAACACTGGGGCAGGGGTTAAGGAAGGGTCTGGAAGGTGTGCCCAAGAAAAAGGAGAGGAAGAGATCGGGGAAGATAGCTGCCTCCAAACAAGCCAGAGCACATAGCAGCCAGATGATGGATTCTGAAGAGCGTGTACCCGTGAAAGGTGCGGCCATGTTCCATCTCACGGGCGAGCCGATGCTACCGTCGAAACCGCTGGAGGCACTATCAGGGGATCTCAGGAGACTGCACGACCATGTGCTGTCGACTGAGAAAAGCCTACTAGCCTCGAAGGATCCAGGATATCCGACATACGCGGCTCGTGTGCCTGAGGGGAAGTGCTACGTCGACACACGGCCCGCGGAGGTGTTCTTCCTGCGGTTTGACCATATCTTTGAGATGTTTCTGACAAGGCGGCTCGATTTTACAATCGTCCGCCTTTTTGCGCTACATATGAGCTCCGTCATGAAGAGAGAAGAAGTCTCGCAAATCTGTGTGGCGGATCCGTACTACATGCACGAGTCTTTCTTGAGTCTCGGCGACTTTGAGCGTGAAACTGCTAGGGACTACCTCCAAAACTTCATGGTACAGAATAAGGACCAGGAAATTGTCCTCCTGCCTTATCATCCAAAGTAAGTCAGTTCCGGACAACCCTTTCGTACATTTCAATCATTCCTTCTCGCTCATATGAAGAATAATTTGAGGTATCTTTTCCCCGCAGCAACGGGCGCGCCGTCCTTATCGTTCTTTACCCGCGAGTCTCCCACGCCGTGTATTTCGACCCTTCCAGAGACTACGAGAAGAAGGACTACACCCACATAATGAATATTCTGGATGATGCTCTCCAAGGCTTCAGCATTAGAGGTGGCCACATGCAGATCAGGAAACAAAGGAACAAGAAGATGGGTTTCGCGCATAAAACTAACTTCTGCTGCATCCATGTCCCAAAACCAAGCAAGAAGGATGGATTCTACATCCTCCATCTCATGATTGAGTTCAACACGGATCACCAAAAGCTTCGCATGACAAGCAGAAATGATGAACATATCCACAAGTGGCTAGACTCTCATGGAGAAGCGGATTATAAACTTAGAGATGACTTCTTTCGCATCCAAAGGGACATTGCGACGATCATCATGAAAGAAGTCGTCGATGAGAAGGGGATGTTCCACCACGGCCCTATATCGCGAGCTGACGTCCGAACTCGCATAGGCATGCAACGTCAAGACCTCACGCCGTTCAAGAAGCTAGGGTCCATCCTCGATGATATGGAAGGATGGAACTTCTAGTGATTTACGATGCCGATGATGATGATATGTGTCGGTTGAACTTGTATACTTTCTGTAGCGATGAAACTTTGTGATGTCCACGGTCCCTGCCGAACTTGCGTAACGCTACTTTGTTTGTTTGGGTACGATGACCTGCGTACCTCTAGTTAATTAGTTTGCGTAGTGTATGTTGCATCTAGTTGCTAATTAACCCTTTCTTTTTCGTGTTGCTCTAATATATTTTGTTGCATATGATTGTACATCCTCTTGATGAACATGCATCTCTAACAGGTACCTAGTTTCTTGATGGCGAGATGGCGGTGCTATGTCGTGTACAAAGGGAAGGTTCCGGGGGTGTACAACGAGTGGCCTGAGTGTCAGGCGCAAGTGAATGGGGTCTCGGGCGCCAGCCATAAAGGCTTCAAAAGCAGACAAGAAGGAGAAGCTAGTTACTTGAGGTTCACGCTAGTGCGAGAGAGGACTCGTAACCGCCACCTCATGTACTGCATAGTTCCGCTCTCACTCATAGTGATAGCTCTTCTCGCATATACCATTGTTTAGATGGATGACGTTGTAGTTGCAAGTATTCGAGACTTGCATGTATCGCTATTTTCGTGATGATGACGAGATACCACTTTGTATTGGATGATGATTATGATGAGACTATTTGTATGTATATGCTATGATTACATTTGTGGTCTCGCAGCCATTGGTATGTGTATCATGATGACATTTGTATATGCTAAAGATTCTTGTGTAAAGCCTGTTCAAATACAAAACAAATATGCAGATAAAAAACAAAAACTACTAAAATTAGCAGTAGCGAGTGGAGAAAAGTTAGCAGCAGCACCACGATAGCAGTAGCACGTCCAAGAAACACGCGCTAGAGCTATTAGCAGTAGCGAGCTTCCACGAAGCACGCTGCTGCTACACTTGTATAGCAGTAGGCCGGTGAGCACGCGCTACTGCTACGTGTTAGCTGTAGCGCCTTATTAGTAGCGTCGGTCCCCGCGCTACTGATACACCTAAAACCCGCGCTGCTGCTAGCCTTTTCCCTAGTAGTGTTAGGTCGTCCCTATCCACCATGGAGCGTAGCGCAGTTAACTCTTCGGCCGTGAGGGCTTCAGACAGTGCCTCGAGGGCCAGGGATGCGGTTTCATTTTTCAGAGCGGAGTGCTATGTCTGGATCACTGGAAAGAGTAATAATACCATTGGGCCCGGGCATCTTGAGCTTCATGTACCCGTAATGAGGTATAGCTTGGAAGCGTGTAAATGCATCTCGCCCCAATAGGGCATGATATCCACTGTTGAAAGGGGCCACTTGGAAGGTTATCTCTTCGGACTGATAATTCTCCGGCATGCCGAATACCACGTCGAGCTTGATTTTTCCCGCGCATCGCGCCTCCCGAATGGGAATGATTCCTCGGAAGGTCGTGCTACTTTGCTCGATGCGGCTCCTGTCTATTTCCATTTTATTGAGTGTATCGTCATAGATGAGGTTTAGTCCGCTGCCGCCGTCCATGAGCACTTTGGTGAGACGAAAACCGTCCACAATTGGATTGAGGACCAAGGCGGCTGGTGCCCAGACTGTGCGGAATTTTGGTTCATCATTGGCATTGAAAGTTATGGCCTTGTCATTCTAGGGATTTATTGCGGCGACTTGGCAGACTTCGGCAAGGTCGCGGAAGGCCCATTTATGCCTATTGTTTGAACCGAAGGTCTCGAAGACTGTCAATATGCTGAGGTCATCATCTTCCGGGGGGTGTTGCTCTGGGGTATTTTTGCTTAGGATATCCTCGCCGCTCTTGGACACTTGTCGGAGTATCCAACATGCTCTAAGGCTGTGGGTTGGTATGGTATCCGGTGTCGTGTGTATTTTGCATGGCCTATCGAGCCATCCCTCCAGAACGGTTCTGCACCCCGTAATGGGCTTTGATTTCTTTACTGCTGGGTCGGGCGCGGCGCGAAGGTGCGTCCTTTTTGCCCGGACGAGGGGTTGAGTGGAAACCGGTGGTTCCCAGCGAGCTGCCTGAGTTTTCCAGGCGCTTTCCCTTGCGTAGTACTTCTGTACTATGGTTGCCAAGTCAGTGAAGTGTAATACGTGACGGCGGTTGATGGCGTTGAGGATTCTTTCATCCATGCAATTATTGCAGAATACTGAGATCGCGTCTTCGACGCGGCAATCTTTAATCTTGTCTTTGACAAGGAGGAATCTGGCACAAAAGTGATGGACTGTTTCCTGAGACTGCTGCCGTAGGTATGTGAGATCGCGTATATCTGGGTGGGTGGATTTAAATCCGAACCCTGACCTAATTTGGGATCCGGAGTTTGAGAAACTTCCGAGCTTAATAGTTCGGGCTCCGGGATATCGACCGATTTTTCAGGTCCACCATCCGATTCCAGGTTCAGAGGACAAGGCATGTCGTTCCGCGAACAGGTATCCGGCTCTTCAAGCTTGGAAATCCAAACATAGTTTGTCCTCAATATAGAGGGAGAGTTGTTGTTTTGCTCCTCTACTACCGCTATCTGATGGGTGATCGGTGGAGATTTGATTTCTCTCTGAGCGGGTTTAAGCCCCATCCGATTGTAGTCTGTAGCGACCCCCAAGGCGGTGATGCAATCCAGGAGTTCGTTTAAGGACAAAAATCCATCGGATCCATCTGTTTGGAGTATTCGGAGTCAACGCGGAGGCGATTTTTGATGACCTGAGAAGTCATCGTCGGCTTAAAGGACGGACGGGCGGTCATGGTAAAGCCGCCCAACCGAAGGGTTTGGCCTGAGGCCAGGACTCCTCCAGAGGTGATACTGTCCTTGATAACAAGGCGAGCCATCAATCCTGTCTTCAACGTCACAGTGGAACTCTCAATGAAAGCACCAATGTCGGTGTCAAAACCGGCCGATCTCGGGTAGCGGGTCCAGAACTGTGCGTCTAAGGTCGATGGTAACAGGAGACATGGGACATGATGTTTACCCAGGTTCGGGCCCTCTCTATGGAGGTAATACCCTACTTCCTGCTTGATTGATCTTGATGAATATGAGTATTACAAGAGTTGATCTACCATGAGATCGTAATGGATAAAACCCTAGAAGTGTAGCCTGTATGATTATGATTGCCCCTACGGACTAAACCCTCCGGTTTATATAGACACCGGAGGGGACTAGGATTGTACAAAGCCGGTTACAGGGAAAGGAATCTTCATATTCGAATGCCAAGCTTGCCATCCACGCCAAGGAGAGTCCCATCCGGACACGTGAAAGAGTCTTATGTCTTGTATCTTCACGGCCCATCAGCCCGGCCCATGTCAACAGGTAGGACGCCCGAGGACCCCTTAATCCAGGACTCCCTCACTCGCAGTACATCAAGATCTTGCCAAATCAAGAACACGAGAGAGAGAGAGAGAGAGAGAGAGTGAGAGAGATCAAACACATAGCTACTGGTACATACCCTAAGCCCCGAGGGTGATCTACTCCCTCCTCGTCATGCAGACCGCCGGGATGATGAAGATGGTCACCGGTGATGGTTTACCCCTCCGGCAGGGTGCCGGAATGGGCTCCCAATTGTTTTTTGGTGGCTACAGAGGCTTGCGGCGGCGGAACTCCCGATCTAGGTTTATTTCTAGGGGTTTCTATATTTATAGGAATTTTTGGCGTCGGGAACAAGTCAGGAGGAGTCCACGAGGCGACGACAAGACAGTGGGCGCGCCCTAGGGGGTGCCCTGAACTCTTGTGGAGGCCTCGTGGCTCTTCTGACCCAACTCTTTTGCTTCGGGGGCTTCTTCTGGTCCATAAAAATCACCATAAATTTTCAGCTCATTTGGACTCCGTTTGATATTCCTTTCTGCAAAACTCAAAAACCAAAACTGGCACTGGGCTCTAGATTAATAGGTTAGTCCCAAAAGTCATATAAAATAGCATATAAAACATTCAAGATTGATAATAAATAGAATGGGACGATCAAAAATTATAGATCTGTTGGAGACGTATCAAGCATCCCCAAGCTTAATTCCTGCTCGTCCTCGAGTAGGTAAATGATAAAAACAGAATTTTTGATGTGGAATGCTACCTAACATATTCATCCATGTAATTTTGTTTATTGTGGCATGAATGTTCAGATCCATAAGAATCAAAACAAAAGTTTAATAATGACATAATAACAATAATACTTCAAGCATACTAACAAAGCAATCATGTCTTCTCAAAATATCATGGCCAAAGAAAGTTATCCCTACATAATCATATAGTTTGGCTATGCTCCATCTTCATCACACAAAATATTCAAATCATGCACAATGCCGATGACAAGCCAAGAAATTGTTTCATACTTTTGATGTTCTCAAACCTTTTCAACTTTCATGCAATACATGAGCGTGAGCCATGGACATAGCACTATAGGTGGAATAGAATATGGTGGCTGTGAAGAAGACAAAAAGAAGGAGATAGTCTCACATCAACTAGGCGTATTAATGGGCTATGGAGATGCCCATCAATAGATATCAATGTGAGTGAGTAGGGATTGCCATGCAACAGATGCACTAGATCTATAAGTTTATGAAAGCTCAAAAAAAAGTAAGTGGGTGTGCATCCAACTTGCTTGCTCATGAAGACCTAGGGCAATTTGAGGAAGCCTATCGTTGGAATATACAAGCCAAGTTCTATAATGAAAAAATCACACTAGTATATGAAAGTGACAAGATAGGAAACTCTCTATCATGGAGATCATGGTGCTACTTTGAAGCACAAGTGTGGTAAAAGGGTAGTAACATTGTCCCTTCTCTCTTTTTCCCTCATTTTTTTGTTTTCTCTTATTTTGGGCCTTCTCTTTTTTGGCCTTTTCTCCTTTTTTATTTCCTCACATGGGACAATGCTCTAATAATGAAGATCATCAGACTTTTATTTACTTACAACTCAAGAATTACAACTCGATACTTAGAACAAAATATGACTCAATATGTATGCCTCCGGCGGTGTACCGGGATGTGCAATGACTCAAGATTGACATGTATAAAATTTATGAACAGTGGCTTTGCCACAAATACTATGTCAACTACATGATCATGCAAATCAATATGATAATGATGATGCGTGTCATAATAAACGGAACAGAGGAAAGTTGCATGGAAATATATCTCGGAATGGCTATGGAAATGCAATAATAGGTAGGTATGGTGGCTGTTTTGACGAAGGTATATGGAGGGTGTATGGTACCGACGAAAGTTGCGCGGTACTAGAGAGGCTAGCAATGGTGGAAGGATGAGAGTGTGTAATCCATGGACTCAACATTAGTCATAAAGAACTCACATACTTATTGCAAAAATCTATTAGTCATCGAAACAAAGTAGTACGTGCATGCTCCTAGGGGGATAGATTGGTAGGAAAAGACTATCGCTCGTGCCCGACCGCCACTCATAAGGAAGACAATCAATAAATAAAATATGCTCCAACTTCGTTACATAACGGTTCACCATACGTGCATGCTACAGGAATCACAAACTTTAACACAAGTATTTCTCCAATCCACAATTATTCAATAGCATGACTCTAATATCACCATCTTCATATCTCAAAACAATCAAAAGGAATCAAACTTCTCATAGTATTCAATGCACTTTATATGAAACTTTTTATTATATCCCTCTTGGATGGCCATCATATTAGGACTAAATTCATAACCTAAGCAAATTACCATGCTATTTAGAGACTCTCAAAATGATATAAGTGAAGCATGAGAGTTCAACAATTTCTTCAAAATAAAACTACCGCCGTGCTCTAAAAAGATATAAGTGAAGCACTAGAGCAAATGACAAACTACTCCAAAAGATATAAGTGAAGATCAATGAGTAGTCGAATAATTATGTAACTATGTGAAGACTCTCTAACATAAATAAAATTTCAGATCTTAAGTACTTTATTCAAATAGAAAGCAAAACAAAATAAAATGACATTGCAAGGATTGCACATATCATGTGAAGAAGCAAAAACTTAGGCTCAACCAAAACTGACCGATAGTTGTTGAATAAGAAAGGTGGGATGCCTACCGGGGCATCCCCAAGCATAGATGATTGAGACTTCTTGGAATATTAACTAGGGATGCCTTGGGCATCCCCAAGCTTGAGCTTTTGTGTCTCCTTAATGAAGGAAATATGCCCTAGAGGCAATAAAAAAGTTGTTATTTATATTTCCTTATATCATGAAAAATGTTTATTATTCATGCTAGAATTGTATTAACCCGAAACTTAGTACATGTGTGAATACATAGACAAACAGAGTGTCCCTAGTATGCCTCTACTAGACTAGCTCGTTAATCAAAGATGGTTAAGTTTCCTGACCATAGACATGTGTTGTCATTTGATGAACGAGATCACATCATTAGAGAATGATGTGATGGACAAGACCCATCCGTTAGCTTAGCATAATGATCGTTTAGTTTTATTGCTATTGCTTTCTTCATGACTTATAAATATTCCTCTGACTATGAGATTATGCAACTCCCGAATACCAGAGGAACACTTTGCCACTACTGCAGGATGCTGCTAATGCGACACTACGATCAGAGACCCTTCGACAAAACTGTGTGCGATGCCATAATCGCAAACGGTAGTGTAAAAAACCCGTCAAAAAAGGTACAAAACGTTTGCGATGACGGATGCATCAAACATGGTTCAGATTTTCGTTGCATTTGCGAAGCAGGGCATATGGTTGATCCAGACGAACTGTTTGCGATTAGAGAGAACAACAGAAACGGGCAGCCATATCAATGTGTGTGCGATATACGGTATACGGTTCGCTCCGATGAACTATTTGCTACTAGGAAGAGCAACAGAAACGGTCAACCAGATCAAGGTGTGTGTGATATACGGCATACGGTTCAGTCGAATGAATTGTTTTCGATTAGGGAAGAGAACATAAACGGTTCAACTATTCAACTTAACAAGATGTGTGTGATACGCGGCAAAAAGGCTCGGAGGTTAATTCAAGAACAAGTACACAGAGGTTAATTTGACATACATGACTTATAAGTTTCATAGAAATCATATCACTTTTTTTGGAAAACATGTAATTGCGTTGAATGTATATAATGCTCCGTCCTATTAGTTGAATTAACCTCGAGGTCCATGTTTTGGAAACATGTCGTAAAGTAACGGGATAGACCTTCATTCAAGCCAATCAACATGTGTTCAAAAAACAAAAATTATCAAAAAGTAACGAGACAGACCTTCTTCAAGCCAATCAACATGTGTACAAAAAACAAAAAATGTAACAAATTACAAAACAAGGACCTCGAGGTTAATTCAACTAATATGATGGAGCACTATATACATTCAACGCAATTAAATGTTTACAGTGACCCATCACATCAGTTAATTTAACATCGAGCCCACTTCCCATCCGGTCACCCATCTGATGACTACTCCAGCCTCAACACACTTAACTTGGGAGTTCTGTTAGATGAGCTATCGGTAGGGAAGCTGGTCCTTGCTGCTGTAGGATCCCTCTTTGCATCATTTATTGGGCACCCGGGTGATCGACTGTTGCCGCCCAATGGTCAATGCCACGTCCCCCGCATGGCAGTTTTTGCAGCGGGTAACTGCATCGTCGCGCCGCGCCCGGCGCAACCGCATGCACACGAACGTGCGTGATCGTGCGCCGGCCCTAAACACTGGCAGCACAACTTATAAATTTACGGATGGAGTACTAGTTACAGTGATGCATATAATTAAGCAAAGGGATCGCACATGTCTGTATTGACTAGAACGAGAAGGCATCGTCTTTTAGTTGCTCGCGGACAGGTAGGGTCTGCCGTCTACGGGCCGTACCGACCGCCCGTGGCGGGAGCACGGCACCAGCTGACGTAAGCCGCGTCATGAGCCGCGTGGCTACAGTGCCACACCGGGCGAGGGGTGTCTTCTTGGTACGCCCGCATTGTGGCCACGTTCCTCCGGGATTCGGCGGTGGTAGGTGGTCTTGTAGCCACACCCCGTCTCGTTGTAGTAAATGGGTGTCGGGGTTCAAGAACGACACCTATGGGATCACAGGGAATCCCTACTACGGTTGGCGGGGCGCAGGGCTGTGCAAAGAGCGGGTTTAGAAGACCAACACAGGGGAATTTTATCCAGGTTTGGGCCGCAAACGATGCGCAATACCCTAGTCCTGCTTTGGTGTATATTTGGTGTTCTTGAGCTCTTGAACTAGTTGCGGTGCATGCCTAGCCCAAAAAGTCTGAATCCTTCCCTAGTACGCCTCGAGCCTCCGTTTATACGTCAAAGGGGTCGCCACAGTGGCACACAGGAGGTGGAAAGCATCTACAGTGTACAAGTATATCCCTGACATCGTGGGATAAAACGCATTTCATGCGCCGCCGACGTGTCCTCTTGCTTTATCGGGGACGGCAAGGAAGCTCATCTCGTCTGTCGCCACCTCGCCTCGCTTCGACACGCGTCCAAGCTGACGAGGCGCACAACGCCACGCTAGCTGGCTGGCTGCTGCGCTGGTGCGGTGGCAGGGTCTTCACGAAGATCTGCATGCCACCACGCAGGTGCTTGCCTGGTTGGCCTAGAAGCTGCATGCTGCCACGTAGGTGCGCGCCTAGTTGACAGGCTGGATGCTGCGTCGGAGTGGCCATGGGGCAGGGAAACCTTGGTAAGTGCGGGCCTGGTAGTGGCCCCGAAGATGTCCCCGGCAAGGGTCTTGTCGGGGGCCTTTGTCTTCTGGTTCTCATCTAGTCTTGCAAGCCTTCGGTCTTCACAAAGATCCACATGCCACCATGCAAGTGCCTCCCGAGCCTTGGTTCCTGATGTTGTCGATGGTGTCGGAACTCTCAGGCTCAAGGGTGGTGGTCTTGCTAGTGTTGAGTAAGTTGCCCAGCAAGGCCCTTCCCGGGGCCACGTAGGCCGCCCCGGCAAGGCTTTTGCCGGGGCAAGCCCACCTTGTCCCTTGGCTCTTCGCGCCCCTGGCTTGAGAGTTGCTCTGGTAGTCTTGTATCTTGCTTCCTCTGCCTCACCAAGCGTGGCCGCAGGTGTGGCAGCAACTGCCCGTGCACAAGTAAAGGGGTACAGAAGGCCCCTACTTTTGTACATCGACAGGAGCCCCCGGGCCTGGGCCACCCATAAGCGTAGAGCGTTGTTGGGCCAGGCCCAGAACGGTGCGCGGGCTTGCGTGGCAGAGTTTCACCCGCGGTAACTCCGTCCCTAGTTGCGCTTCCCCACGACCCGCATTGAGTGCGTGACGTGGGGGTCATGCGTGGGGTGGTTTACATCATGCCTGCATCACAGCGTGGTGAATAGTAAAGAGGCAGCCCGCGTCTTCCCCATAAAAAAGAGGAAAACGCAGGGGCGCTGCTCATTTACACTCTGCGCCCTTTCCAATCTTGGAAACCGTTGTTCCCCTCTTCTTCTCCAAACACAAGTTGCAGCTCTCGCCCCCGCTCGCCGCCGCCGCACCCCCATTGCCTTCAATCCCTCATCCCTTCTCAACCGCCATGGCGCCCCAGATGAGCAAGGGCAATGGAGTGACCAAGGACGCCGGGGGGAAGGAGGCGCCGGAGAGCGAGCTGGTGGAGATGCGGACGCAGTGCACCCTCTTCCCCTCGACGGTCGATGCGCTCACCCTCAGGGACATGTTCAGGCCCCTGTGGGGAAGGGAGACGTCGGGGCACCGTGCCACGCGCATCATCCCCGCCGCCTTCCCGAGGCCGACCCAAACCGGTATCCCTTCTTCGTCGATTATTTCTCCTGCGGGCTCTGCCCCCCTTTCTCGGATTTCTTCAATGACGTCATGCACACCTATGGCTTCCACCTTCTGGATTTCACGCCGAACGTCGTGGCGTGCATGGCTTTCTTCGCCCATCTCTGCGAGGGCTTCGCCGGAGTGCACCCCAGCACAGCACTCTTCCGGCATTACTTTGCCCCCTCGCATTCAGCCAGGGGGCGCCATCTCTGGCTGCATCACCTAGATCCCGAGGAACTAGAGCAGGGGCACATACCGGGAGGGTGCCCAGAAGGACAGGTGGGAAGAGTGGCGGGGCCGATGGTGCTGGATTGAGGAGGCAGACCCGCAAGATTTCTGCCGGGTCCATTGGAAGCCGCCGGTCTGCGGTAAGGACTGGAGCGATGTCGATGCCAACGACAAGAAGCTCACGGTCGCCACCACTAGGATCCATCGCCTCACCTCGGCTGGGCTCACTTTCGAGATGATTGGGGCCGACTTCATCCGCTGCCGAATTGCCCCGCTGCACAACAAGGGGAGGCCGGCCTGGGACTTCAGGAACGCGACTGATGTCATGAGGCTCTGCCCCGGCATGTAGCACAACTTCACGGTGCTGCAGCACGCCCACCTCTGCCAGAGGCTTTTTCAGCTCATGGTCGATGAGGCCGGCGGGGTCGAGAGGACCGGCAAGGCCAAGAAGGCCGAGAAGGCCGGCAAGGCCGTGAAGGCTGGCGGGTCTTTGTTTGGGCAGCCAGCAGGAGTGGTCCCGTTGAACAACAACTCTTGCCAGACTGCAATCATTGCCATGATGCCGGATTTCAACGCGCACGGCCTCGATCCAAGCTAGGCCGAGCCGAAAGCGGAGCAGGTGCCGGACTTCTTCGACAACCTCTCGGAGATGTATGTTCGCGACTAGCCACTGCTCGTCCATGACACCACTCGGGAAGAGCTGGCATACATCACCGCCAGAGCGGAGGACGCGGCACTCGCCAAGGAGGCCGGCAGTGTTGGCACCATGGAGGACGAGGCCGACACGGCCGCGGAAGAGAAAGAGCTCGCCAAATGGGCGGGGTCTGCCGGGGAAGCCAGCGGCGCCGGGGCCCCCCTTGTTGAAGACGTGGCCGAGGAGTCGGCCGAAGAGGAGACCGAGGCGGATGACTCCTCGGCCCCCGGGAGAAAACGTGTCCTACGGCGGGCTAGCTCTGGCGAGCCGGTTCGGCCCGGCAGGACCATGCACCACCGATAGGCCCAGGCGCAGCCCTTGCGCCAGACGAGGGCCGTGGCAGCGAAGAAGAAGGTAGCGGCCGCCACTTCTTCCTCGTCCAAGCGGCGCAGGACCCCATCCCCTTCTCCTCCCCCTTCGGACAGCGACCCAGAGGCCAACTTTGACCTTGGGTCCTGCAGCCCAAAGAGGAACAGGAGGCCGGCGGAGGAGGAGGAGTAAGCATCTCGCCCTTCATCATTTCTGACTTTCAGCCTGTGCCATCTTCCCTGACTTGATCTCATCGTTGCAGGGACACGGAGACGCTGGCCCAGACGGCGGCAAAGGGGGCCAAGGCTTTGACGGGTGACAAGCCTTCGACGAGCAATCCGCGCACGCCGATGGTGGTGGAGATCAGCCCAGACCCTAGCCCTCAACGCAGCCCCCGCTTCAGCCCCCAGCGTAAGTTCACTACTCACTCCTCGTCGACGGGCGTTGGGGCATGGATTCTTAGCGCTGACCCTGCCGGGTTTGCAGGAGGAGAGCGGCAGCAGGAGGAGCCGCTGAGGGCCGCCCCTGACATGCCGGCCCCATCGACCACGCCGCCCGGAGGGGCGTCCCCGGCAAGGGCGAACACCGCCGAGCCCACGCGCATAGAGGAGGAGGATGGGGCAGGCACGTACGCCGGTGGTTCCGTCCCGCCAACGGATGTTGGCGGGGAGGGAAGCACTTCTCCACAGCACAACACGGGTAATCTACCTATCTCCCGTTCCCAGCTATCTTTGCCTTGTGATGTTTGTCGGATCACGGGTTCCAGCAAAAACCTCAAGGTTCGAACACTGGGGTGCGCGAGGAGATTTCCTCCCTACCGATCTACGCCCTAGCTCGCTAAGATCTCGCGGACGAACTCGACGAACTCACAACACAAAGACACAAGATTTATACTGGTTCGAGCCACCGTTGTGGTGTAATACCCTACTCCAGTGTGGTGGTGGTGGATTGCCTCTTGGGCTGATGATGAACAGTACAAGGGGGGGGGAACAGCCTCCTGATGTTGAGGTGTTCTTGTGTTTGGTGTGTGGCTAAGGATTGGCTCTCGATCAGATGTGATCAAGCTGGCCCCTATTGTGGTGGCTAGTTCTACTTATATAGGCCCTGGTCCTCTCCCCAAATATTGAGAGGGAAGGGAGCCAACAACGGCGGCCAATTTGAAAGGGGACAACTAGTACAAGCTATCCTGACAAAAGCGGTCTCCGCCTGCTAAAGGCTCTGGTGATGACGCCGTCTTGGGCTCCATGGTGACCTCCGTCCTGCTGGTCGGCCGGTCTTGGTCTCGTTGCACGGATATGGAAACCTGTGCTTGATGCCTTGGTACTCCGCGCCGGCGCTTGCCCCCTTGGCACCAAAGAGGAAACAAGGACGCTACATGCGCTGGCGCCCGCAGGTGTCGATCGTCATGGCTCACGTCATGAGAGCCTCGCGAGGTTTGCCCCGCCTTGATATCTCCGCTCCTCGTGAGCCTGCCTGGAGAGGCCGCTCCTGAGGAGGTCTTGCATCGCCCGCCTCGCGAGGCTTGGCCCCTCGCGAGGGTCTTGATTGCCTTGTTGATGAAGATGGGCCGTACAGGCCTGCTCGCATAGCCACGCCGTGGGCCGCAGGCAGGCAAGTCTGGGGACCCCCATTCCCAGAACGCCGATAGTAAGCCCCAGGCCCAAGGTGCGCTCGGGCTTGGCTTCGAGGCAAAGCCAAAGGTCAAGTGCGGAGCGTAGCGGGCCCCAAAAGCCTGCGGCCTCGGTTGACGCGTGGCGGTTGATTGGACGTGGGCGTCTCCGCTTCCCCACGCTGCCTCGGCAACTGCCCGACTTGACAAGTCCCTGCGACATGCAAGGAAAATCATCATTACCTGTGATCGTGGGAGGCGCCGGTTGGCCTACTTCCGTTATAAATGGGGAGGGGGCGGAGCCCCCGTCGCCCATCTCTTCTTGGTTCACTTGCTTCTTCCTCCTTGCTCCACCGCTAGCAGCAATGGCGGCGTCGAAGAGGTTCTCTGTCGCGGAGAAGGGCAAGGCCCCTCGGGAGGGACCCGGCTCCCCGTCGCCCAAGCGAGGACGTGGTCGTCCCCGCAAGCATGCCGCGACCCCCGATGTGGCCCCCGGCTCTCGGGGCGGCGCCGCAGTGCGTGGCAGGAGCCGCTCTGATCACGGCAGTCCTGTCGACGAAAGGAGACGCGCCGTGGTTGTGCGACCTCCCCGACCGCGGTTCCATGCGTCAGAGGTGCTGCTGGAGTTCTTTGTCTGGTCGGAGGATCCGGCCGGCAGCTGGCTCCAGCTCCCCCGCTTCTTTGCCGACGAGTTGCCGGCCTCCGGTCTAGGCGGGCTCTAGCTGCAGGCAGACGGTTGCTGAAGTCGGGCTTCTTGGGTCGCGGTCGAGGTCTCCGTCGCGGGCAACATAGCTCTGGCCCGCGGTTGGCCGACGTTCGCCCGTGCGCCCGGCCTGGGCAGGCTGTGCACCCTCCACTTCAAGTTCGACGGCGACGCGACCCTCTTCGTGAGGGTATTCGGGGAAGACGGTCATCGCGCCGGATGCTGCCCTGAGGTGAATGACGGCGAGGAGGTGCTCGGCCTTGGCAATGGTCGGGACGAGGAGGTGGACGAACCTACCGGCCGCGCCTCGTCTGGCTATGGTGGCTCCTCCCTTGGCGATAGTTCCAGCAGCGGCGGCCTTGATCAGCAGCCACGCCGCCGCGCCCGCTTCGAAGGTGGTAGCGGGTCTTCTCGTCGCCGCGCATCCGTGAAGTGTGAGGAGCGGTCCGACTAGACCCGGGACGTCACCAAGGCGCTACCCCGTCGGCTGCTGTAGGGGCGAGCTCTGCTTTTGTCATGTTCCCCTTTTCCTTCCTGCATCGAAATGAAACCAGCATGGGCCCGGAGGGGCGTGTATCGAACCATAACTTATTAACCATTATGCTATGCTTGTTGTTTCAGTGTTGTGTGGCTATTTTGCGCAAAGATAACTTAGCCTGGTGCATTCGGGCCGCCCTCCTACTTATGAGGCGTTTATTTCCTCGTCTCCATCTTGACCTAGTGGTCTGCGATTGCTCAGGAACTGCAAAAAATTCGTTAGGGAGTTTGCCAGGAGATTTGTCGTTCACCCAAGCTTTGACCCGGCGCTTTGTATTGCGGTACCCGAGGGGCACGGATTAGAAGAGATGCGCCAGCTTTCGGGCTCGAACGAGGGTGGCTCGTG
Organism: Triticum aestivum; assembly: GCF_018294505.1. Classification (NCBI taxonomy): domain Eukaryota; kingdom Viridiplantae; phylum Streptophyta; class Magnoliopsida; order Poales; family Poaceae; genus Triticum; species Triticum aestivum. The sequence goes on along the minus strand of NC_057796.1, from coordinate 120,793,514 downwards.
AGAAGGCAGAGAGAAGAAAAACGCTCGCGAGGGCACCTTCCTAGCCCCCTCGCGAGGTATGCGAGAGAGAGAACACGAGCGAACCAGAGCCGGAAAATGCGGTAAGAGGCGAGGGAATCGAATCAGCAAGGAACACCAAAGGGAAACTTCGATTAAGGAAAAAGCGAGCCAACTACGGAAAGCAAATGAAAAGCCGCGTCCGGCACCTAATCTAGTCTTCAAGTCTTCTCACCAGCGCGGAGCTAAGTGCTGCCACTAGGCGTGGGAGGGAGCCCCAGGGCCTGAGGTCGGCGCTCCTGAGACTCCGGGGCGTGTACAGCCCCACTCATTATTACGTGAGAGTGTCACAGGCGGCGATTCTTCACAGGTACCGGGCCTTCTTCACAGGCTCTAGGCCTTGCTTGATGGGTAGAACTTCCGGAGGTGCTGGATGTTCCAGGCGTTCTGGATGGGTATCCCGTCCTGCGTCTCTAGGCGTGCGGCGCCAGGCCTGGAGACATGGACGACCCTGAACGGGCCCTCCCACATGGGTGAAAGCTTGTTCAGCCCTTCCCTGGAGAGGACCCGCCTCAGGACCAGGTCGCCTGCCTCGAGCGTCCTGGAGCGGATGTCGCGGCAGTGGTATCGCCGCAGCGCCTGCTGGTACCTTGCCGCCCTCGGTGCAGCTTCGCGACGACGTTCCTCCCCCAGCACGAGGTCCATCCCCCGCGTGGCATCCTGCTGCGTTTCATCGAACGCCAGGACCCGTGCGGAGCGATGCTTAACCTCGTGAGGAAGGATTGCTTCAGCTCCGTAGACAAGGAAGAATGGGGTCTCGCCCGTTGGTTTGGTGCCGGTGGTGCGGATGGACCACAGCATGGACTGGAGCTTGTCGTGCCAGCCCCTGCCACAGGCCTCGAGCTTCTTCTTGAAGGTCTTGGTCTTGAGCTGTAACGCCCACGATGCGGCTATATCTCCCACGTGTCAAGGCACGACTTAGAGGCATAACCGCATAGTGGTTTTGTCGCAAGAAGGGTCATCTTCACACAATCCCATGTAATGAACAAGAATGGGATAAAGAGTTGGCTTACAATCGCCACTTCACACAATACATAAATATAACTCATACATGATCCAAATACAAACATATAGACCGACTACGGTCAAAATCCAGATGAAAATAAGACAACCCCAAATGCTAGATCCCCGATCGTCCCAACTGGGCTCCACTACTGATCATCAGGAAAAGACACATAGTAACGACCACGTTCCTCGTCGAACTCCCACTTGAGATCGACGCCGTCATCTGCACTAGCATCGTCGGCACCTGCAACTGTTTTGGTAGAATCTGTGAGTCACGGGGACTCAGCAATCTCACACCCGCGAGATCAAGACTATTTAAGCTAGTAGGAAAGGATGGTGTAATGAGGTGGAGCTGCAGCGGCAAAAGCATATATGGTGGCTAACTTGCGCAAATGAGAGCGAGAAGAGAAGCAACGGAACGGACGTCATCTAGCAATGACCAAGAAGTGATCCTGAACACCTACTTACGTCATACATAACTCAGACCGTGTTCACTTCCCGGACTCCGCCGAGAAGAGACCATCACGGCTACACACGCCATTGATGTATTTTAATTGGGTCAAGTGACAAGTTCTCTACAACCGGACATTAACAAATTCCCATCTGCCTCATAACCGCGGGCACGGCTTTCGAAAGATAATACCCTGCAGGGGTGTCCCAACTTAGCCCATCATAAGCTCTCACGGTCAACGAAGGATAAACCTTCTCCCGGAAAGACCCGATCAGTCTCGGAATCCCAGTTTAGAAGACATTTCAACAATGGTAAAACAAGACCAGCAAAGCCGCCTGAATGTGCCGACAAATCCCGATAGGAGCTGCACATATCTCGTTCTCAAGGCACACCGGATAAGCGAAGCGTACAGGTACCAACATAACCCAAGTTGCCAAGGGACGGTCCCGCACGGTGCTCTAGTTTGGACCAGCACTCAGAGGAACACTGGCCCGGGGGTTAAAAATAAGATGACCCTCGGGCTCGCGAAAACCCGGGTGTCGTGGAATTGTCACGGCAGATGTCCTTGAGCTAGGACTTAGTCGTGGAGCCATCGCAGCTAGGAAGCTTGAAGGGGTTATGTGGGACAAGGAACACGAGGGTTTATACTGGTTCAGCCCCTTACGGTGAAGGTAAAAGCTTACGTCCAGTTCAAGGTTTTATTGATTAGGGTTACGATCGCCAGGGAGCTAAACAGCTATGCCCGGTTCTCGATGAGGTTGTTGTCGCCCTTAAGCCGCTACCGGGTCCTCCCTTTATATAGGGAGGTTGACGCCCAGCAGCCCTTAGAGTCCCTGCCGGCTCATAAAAGCGTCCGGCTCGGACTCTAAACAATACTTGCCTTACACTACAAGTCTACTATAACAATGATGATAACTACGGGCTTTAAGCCATATCCGGGTCTCAGCCCATCTCTGGCCCATTATCTTGAAACTTGGCTCCGGGCTTCTGGCAACGACCCTACGAGTAACCTGGCCCCTCCTGGCGGGTGACTCTAAGGTCTATATCCTCAACATTAGGCCCCAGATTGATTTGAGCCGGCTCGTGTCAATCTTCAGCTCTGCAGACAGAAAAAATCTCCGGCTTACCATTCATGTGAAGGTCATAACCCGGAATGACGTCATCCCCCGGACTCCGGATAATCCGCCGTGACGTCATCCTCCATTAAGTCCGTTTTTTACTCCGCCAGATCCGCAACGGATCTTTGCTTTTACTGTCATTCCGAGAATCGAGGCGCCGTGAGGGGGAAATAACCACGCTGTGGCCTCCTTGAATCCCGTGCCCACTTATGACTCTACCTTATAAATAGGCCGGCCCAATGCTCTCTTCTCACACTCTCCTTCTTCTTCCTCGCGCTGTCGCTCCTCTGCCCGAGCTTCTGCCGCTGCCGCCGCCATCGCGCCCCTGATCTTCATCGACCCGGCCGCTGCATCACCCTGACTCGGACCAGATAACGGCGGCGACCTCCTCTCTTCCTCAACTCCGGTGAGTCTTCTCTGCCTGGCTAGAATAGATCTGCGGTAGGGTTCCTTCAGTTCTTCGTGTTCGTCACCATTGCCCATAAACTCGGTAGTTCTTGTTGCCACCGTAGTTGGTTGATCCTTAACCTCGCATAGAACCGCTGCGGTAGAGGTTTGAGACCCATTTCATCTGTAAGAAGCCCTCTTTTTACTGCATAAGAACTGTGTTCAACCTCAAGAACTTCTTCTGCCTCTGTTTTTTAGGTCTAGAAAATTTTCACCTCGCCCGACCGTTTTGATCCGAAAAAGTTACTGCAATGTGTGAAATCTGTTTTACCACACTTAGTAAAAACTGCAACCCTTGAATCTTGGCGGCTTATACTTCCGACTTAAAGAAAACACGCGCCGTAGAACTTTCCGGTTTAAAGAGAACCATGCTCTGTAGAATCCTCCGACTTAACTTATCCTGAAAACTCCGATGGCTTAGATTAGCCCCGACGGCTTAGATAACTCACCGTATCAATATATATATCATTAGTTCCCTTCATAAGCCGTCACTGTAGTTTGAATGATAATCCCCGGCTTATAATTAACCCGGACACTTTTCTCTTCCTCATAGACCACCAACCGTCACCATGCCTCCCAAGGCTCCCATCACTTGCAACTGGATGAGATCCAACGTCACTGATGAAACCCTGGCCAACTTTGTTAAGTCTGGATATCTGCCCAAGAAGGAAGTGATGTCCTTCCGTGCCCCTGACCCGTCAGAAGAAAGACCACAGCCGAGGGACGGGGAGGTAGTTATCTTTGCAGACCATATCAGCCGGGGCTTCGCACCGCCCGGCTCAAAATTCTTCCGGGACGTGCTCAACTTCTTTGACCTTCGGCCTCAGGATATAGGACCCAATTCCATATCCAACATCTGCAACTTCCAAGTTTTTTGTGAAGTATATCTCGGAGAAGAGCCGAGTCTGCTGCTCTTCAGAGAGCTGTTTTATCTGAACCGCCAAAATGAGTGCGCAAACGGTCCAAGTCTAGAGTTAGGCGGCATCTCCATCCAATGGCGCAGGGACTGTCTATTCCCTTACGCAGAGCCACCAAGTCACCCCAAGGACTGGAATATGACTTGGTTCTACTGCCAAGACACGTCCCCGGCTGATGAGAGCCCGCTGCCCGGCTTTCGCCCAACGCGCCTGGAGCCGACTCATCCATTATCCGACAAACTGACTACCGCGGAACGCCAGCCCCTGCTTCCAACGATCAACAAGATCAAGGCCCTGCTAGGCAACGGTCTGAACGGAATTGATCTAGTCCGGGTCTGGATCTCGTGGCGGGTGATCCCATTGAGCCGCCGCCCCGGCTTAATGTGTGAGTACACCGGGCAAAAGGATGACCCGCAGAGGCACAGTCGCAATGATCTTCCAGAAGACGTTGCCGAAGAAGAAACCAAGGCTCTATTAAACGAGAGCCTGGCAGACTGTGGAAGAACCGGGCTAGCCCCGTTCTGCAAGACCAATCCAGCCCCAGCGGTAAGCCGCTGACTTGAACCTTCCCACTTTTTTTACCTGTCACCTTGCTCTGAACCGTTTTATGAGTTCATTACTGTATTTCTCAGGCTGATGACAAATTCTGGCGGGTCAAGTACGACCATGAGGCGGCCAAGAAGGTGAGGAAGGCGAAGAAAGCCGCCAAGAAAGCCGCCCCTCGTAAAAAGGGAAGCAGACCCACTGCTTCGGAGTTGCTGCAGTTAAGCTACAGCTCCGAGTCAGAGGTAACCCTTAACCCTTTTAAACTCTTGCCATATTTGTCGTTTGCTGCTGTCCGTCTTATCAACTTTTTGCTTACTGACAGGACGACACCGGCGCCAGTAACCCGGTGATTGAAGAGGTAACATCACTTTCCTCCGACTCGGAGCCTTTGCCACAGCTGAAAGTCCGAAGAGTAACCCGGAAAGTAAGCTTTTCTCATCCATTAGCTCATCAAGACCCTCAATTTCTTTTGAAGCAACAGGTTCACGAAAGCCGGCGTCATACCCGGGCCCGCAAGGATACCGAACTCTCCACCGGGTTACCCGACGCAACAAGGAAGCGTCGTACCGAGGTTTTTTCTCACCTGTACCCTTTTCATCCGTTGGCGGGTGTCATCCGTCAGCCACTCAACTCTTCTGACTCCAATTACGAGGAGACCTCCCCCTCTTCGGGTGACTCCATGCAGTCAAGTCTGCCGGCCTTTAAAACTGCACCCGGGTAATAACAATGTCCTTACATTATCTGTCTGTATTTACTCTTTGTATGCCTAACACTTCTGTCTTTTCAGTGCCCAGGCCAAGCTCACCAAAAGAGCAAAGAAGACCAGGTCAGCCAGAGTGCCAGACTTGCCTGAGCCGGAGACGACGGCTCAAGAGCCGCCAGCCGCCTCCGAAGCCACCATTCCCATGGACACGGCGCCTGAAGCCCCTGCCCCGACCACCAAGACAACGACCGAAGCGTCAGCTAACCCGGAGGCCTCCGGCTCAACCCCACCATCTAACGACCCGGACGTGGTAATTACCCGGACGGAGTATGTTGAGTCGGGGAGACCGACCGCACTGGCCAAATGCTCCGCGAAGGGGGAGTTACTGCAACCCCACCGGGTGAATCTGGATCTCTCCGGCTACACCGACTTGAGCATTGGAGAGCTCGTCTCCGGCTACATCAGCCAGGTTCACAAGAGCCGGGACGCCGAGATCGCCATGGTCAACCAAATCCAACAAAAGTCTGAGGTAACCTTCTGCTGTCTTCTTACTTTCCGCATAGTGATCCTTGTCATGCTAGCCCCCAAGTCTATGACTTATACGTGAATATGTTGTAGACTTAGAGTCCGGCTTACTTAACTGAACCGGCAGTACGTAGATAGATACGTTCAATATGCATTAGCCCCCAAGTGCCAAGTGTCTTTGCTTGGAAAGTGCTTGGGACTTACATAATGACTGTTAATAACCCGGAAATATATGCAGGCTACGGGCAAGAAATTTGAGTCGGACCTTGCGGATCTCAAGAGCCGGTTAAAGACTCAAGAGATGGAGACCCGGAAGGTGAACGCCAAGTTTGTCTCCAGCATCGCCGCTCAGGAGAAACTGAAGACTGAATTCGACGCTGAGCGGAAGGCCTGGGCTGAGGAGAAAGCCGCACTGGTGACCCGGGCAGAACAGGCGGAGAAGGCCCTCACTGAGAAGACCGCTGAGCTCTCCGGCCTAAAGCGCCAGGTGTCCCAAATGGTGGCTGCTATCTTCGGTAAGTCACCTCAACGGCTCTCATCAAGTCTGTATATGTTATGATTCATCCTTGTTACCAGCTTGTCTGACCTTTATTAAACAGGTCCCAGGAGTGCCAACCTCAACCAGAGCATGGTCACCAAGCTAAAGGCCGTGTACACCCTGGTGGAACAACTCTACACCGGGTCACAGCGCGCCTTAGCTGTGGTGGCCCTATCCAACGAGGTGCCAACCCATCTGGCTGAAGTCCTGCGCCGGCTCGCAGTTCTGCCACAGCGGATCCAAGAGCTACGCCGAGCCTCCGCAAGATCCGGAGCAATTGCCGTGCTGAGCCGGGCCAAAGCTTTCCTGCCGGAGCTAGACCCGGCCGACATCGCCCTGGGTTACCCTAGGCTGAAGGAAGACGGCTCCGCCTTCGACCAGAAGGACTTCGCGGCCTGTGTGAAGGCTGTACGCCCGGTGGCCACTATCATCGGGAACGACACCGACTTAACCAAGTATCAGCCGGGGTACAATGCGGAGAATCAGAGGATTCCAACCCCTCGCTATGAAGCTCTTAGTCTGATTCCTCCGGCTCGCCAACACACCTTCGCTCCCGAGATTGACCCGGCCGGGTTAATTGACGAAGAAGCCCAGTTCAAAGCTCTCAGCGGCATCAACTGGAAGTCGTCAACCTTCGAGGTCTTGGGATCAGCCGGAGCAGAAGATGAGCCGGGGACTTCGACTCAGCAGGCGTCATAAAGCGGCTGGCGGTTCACCGAACAACACTCCACCCTTGAAACTTTGAAGGATTTTTGTAATAGAATAAGTGCAACAATTTATCTCTGTCGTGCCATCGTGCACGTAATGAATGCTGAAACCCTTTGAAGTTATTCTTTTGATGCTCCTCCGGGTCATGATTATCTTTTATGCTTCTCAACGTACCTTCAAGCATCTGTATAGAAAGGCAAACCACAAGTCTCAAGGCGGCTTACCGCCCTAAGAATCAGGTGTTTGAAATGGATAACCCGGAACACGAACCAAAAAAGACTGGTCGTTAACTATACTCTGAACATAGCCGTGATAACACACTTAACGGCCCGTAAGCATACCTCCGGTTTAAATAACCCGGGTAGCCTGTTTGGTACCTGAACTCGAATTTACCTGTCTTGATGACATCCATGATGTTCAACTTAACAAGATAAACCAAATATAAGCCGGTCAAGAGAGACCCGGCAGTACATATTTTGACATGAGCAGAGTAGACTTGCGATAAAGTATAAAAACTTGGGGCGTCCGGTTCGAATACGACCAGAAACCCGGTCCAAAGGGGTTAAGCTAAGATTCGGATGCGATCATATAGCCCCCAGTGGGTGTGGCGATGCCAATCAAAAGGGTATCGACAGCTATGTTCTCTTTGGTTCGAATACGACCCATGTTTGAACAGGAAGCCCCCAAGTGATTCTGAAAATTGTTTAACGACGCTGATTCGAATACGATCCACGTCGGTTCTCAGAGGGGTTACACTATGATTCAAATATGACCAAAGGCAACCTCCCAATGAGCTCGGCACTTTGCCAATCAAATGGGTATCGACAGCTATGTTCTCTTTGGTTCGAATACGACCCATGTCTGAACAAGAAGCCCCCAAGTGACCTTACTGCTTACGTCTAGACTCGAATACAATTATAAGCCGGATCCTCCTTTCAAAGTAGTATGTAAAAATGACACACACATAATTGGAGGAGAAAAAGGACAGAGGTCCTGCTTTATTGGTTATCATAACATATACATGTCTTAGATAAATATGTACACCACGAGAGCCGGTAGCTCAAGTGTAGTAAGGCCGAAGCTGAGCTATGTTCCATGGCCGACGGGTCTCCTCCTCAGATTTACGCGAATCCTTATGTTCCCGGATATCAATGAGATAATATGACCCGTTGTGCAAATTCTTACTGACCACAAAAGGCCCTTCCCAAGGTGGGGATAACTTGTGTGCATCAGTTTGATCCTAGATGAGCCGAAGCACAAGGTCGCCTTCCTGGAAGACCCGGGATTTGACCCGGCGGCTATGATAACGACGCAGGTCTTGTTGGTAAATCGCTGAACGGGCTGCCGCCACATCACGTTGTTCGTCCAACAAGTCCAGCGCGTCTTGGCGCGCCTGTTCATTACCCGTCTCAACATAAGCCGCCACACGAGGCGAATCATGACGGATGTCGCTGGGGAGGACTGCTTCCGCTCCATAAACCATGAAGAAAGGCGTGAAGCCAGTAGACCTATTAGGAGTAGTGTTGATGCTCCATAAGACGGAGGGCAGCTCCTCCACCCAACACGGCGTCCGTTGCAGAGGGACCAAAAGCCGGGGTTTGATGCCCTTCAGAATCTCCTGGTTAGCTCTCTCAGCTTGACCATTGGATTGGGGGTGAGCCACTGAGGAAACATCAAGTCGGATATGCTCCCGTTGACAAAATTCTTCCATAGCGCCCTTGGATAAATTGGTGCCATTGTCAGTTATGATGCTGTGCGGAAAGCCGAAGCGGAAAATCACCTTTTTCATAAATTGAACCGTCGTGGCTGCATCGCACTTGCTAACTGGCTCAGCCTCCACCCACTTTGTGAATTTGTCAACTGCCACCAAGAGGTGGGTCTTCTTGTCCTTAGATCGTTTAGAAGGCCCAACCATATCAAGCCCCCAGACCGCAAAGGGCCAAGTGATCGGGATCATCCTCAACTCCTGAGCCGGCACATGAGCCCGTCGTGAGAACCTTTGGCAACCATCACATTTACTGACCAAGTCCTCTGCATCAGCGTGCGCCGTCAGCCAATAAAAACCATGACGGAAAGCCTTGGCTACAAGAGATTTTGAACCGGCATGATGGCCACAATCCCCTTCATGGATCTCGCGCAAGATCTCTTGACCTTCCTCAGGGGAGATACAATGCTGAAATGCCCCTGAAACGCTGCGATGATACAACTCGCCATCGATAACAATCATTGACTTAGCCCGCCGGGTTATTTGCCTGGCCAGAATTTCATCCTCCGGCAATTCTCCCCGGGTTATGTAAGCCAGATATGGCATTGTCCAGTCTGGTATGACATGAAGAGCTACCACCAGTCGCGCCTCCGGGTCATGGATAGCCAAGTCTTCCTCTGTAGGCAACTTAACCGAGGGGTTATACAGGACATCCAGGAAAGTGTTAGGCGGCACCGGCTTTCGCTGAGAGCCTAGCCGGCTTAACGCATCAGCCGCCTCGTTCTTCCTGCGATCAATGTGCTCCACTTGGTATCCCTGAAAGTGCCCAGCAATGGCATCAACCTCGCGACGATAAGCCGCCATGAGGGGATCCTTAGAATCCCAGGTGCCTGACACTTGTTGAGCCACCAAATCTGAGTCCCCAAAGCACCTTACCCGGCTTAAGCTCATCTCCTTAGCTACTCGAAGACCGTGGAGCAAAGCTTCGTATTCAGCCGCATTATTAGTGAAAGGAAACATCAACCGTAGCACATAATGGAACTTGTCACCTTTAGGAGAAGCCAATACAACACCAGCCCCCGAGCCCTCCAACTATCTGGACCCGTCGAAGTGGATAGTCCAATAAGTGTTATCCGGCTTTTGTTCAGGCACTTGAGACTCCGTCCAATCATTGATGAAGTCCACCAAAGCCTGTGATTTAACAGCAGTGCGTGGCACATATTTGAGGCCATGAGGTCCGAGCTCGATAGCCCACTTAGCAATTCTCCCTGTAGCCTCTCTGTTCTGGATAATATCACCAAGGGGGGCAGAACTGACCACAGTGATGGGATGACCCTGAAAATAATGCTTGAGTTTCCGGCTCGCCATGAACACACCGTACACGAGCTTCTGCCAATGCGGGTACCGCTGCTTGGACTCAATGAGCACCTCGCTGACATAATAAACCAGCCGCTGAACCGGATGCTCCTTACCCGCCTCCTTGCGCTCCACTACAATAGCCACGCTGACGGCTCGTGCATTTGCCGTTACATATAGTAGCAAGGGCTCCTTATCAACCGGAGCAGCAAGGACGGGGGGTTCTGCCAGTTGCTTTTTCAAATCCTCAAAAGCAGCATTAGCTGCATCATTCCAGACAAAGTTGTCAGTTTTCTTCATCAACTGATATAGGGGCAGAGCCTTCTCACCCAAACGGCTTATAAACCGGCTTAAAGCAGCGACGCGACCCGCCAAACGCTGAACATCATTTATACATGCCGGCTTAGCCAGGGAGGTGATAGCCTTGATCTTCTCCGGGTTAGCCTCAATGCCTCTGTCAGAAACCAAGAAGCCCAATAGTTTGCCTGCAGGGACACCAAAAACACACTTGGCTGGGTTAAGCATCATCTTGTAGACCCGGAGATTATCGAAGGTTTCCCTTAAATCATCTATCAGGGTTTCCTCCTTAATGGATTTAACCACAATATCATCCACGTAGGCGTGAACATTGCGCCCGATCTGTTTATGAAGACAATTCTGCACACAACGCTGGTAAGTCGCCTGTGCACACTTGAGTCCAAAAGGCATAGACACATAGCAGAAGGCCCCAAAGGGAGTGATGAACGCCGTCTTCTCCTGGTCCTTAACTGCCATTTTAATCTGATGATACCCGGAATAGGCATCCAAGAAACTTAAGCGTGCGCAACCTGCCGTAGCATCGATGATTTGATCAATACGGGGGAGAGCAAATGGATCAGCCGGACACGCCTTGTTCAAGTCCGTGTAGTCCACACACATCCGCCAGGTGCCGTTTTTCTTGAGTACGAGCACCGGGTTAGCCAACCACTCCGGGTGAAAAACCTCAACAATGAACCCAGCCGCCAAGAGCCGGGCCACTTCTTCACCGATAGCTTTCCGCCTCTCTTCGTTAAACCATCGAAGGAACTGTCTGACCGGCTTAAATTTTGGATCAATATTGAGAGTGTGCTCAGCGAGTTCTCTAGGTACACCTGGCATGTCAGAAGGTTTCCACGCAAAGATGTCCCTATTCTCACGGATGAACTCGATGAGCGCGCTTTCCTATTTCGGGTCCAGATTTGCACTGATGCTAAACTGCTGAGATGAGTCACCTGGAACAAAATCAACAAGCTTAGTCTCATCAGCTGATTTAAATTTCATTGCTGGTTCATTCTCTGTGGTTGGCTTTTTCAGAGAGGTCATATCTGTCGGGTCAACGTTGTCTTTATAAAATTTCAACTCTTCTATGGCACAAACAGACTCTGCATAAGCCGCGTCACCTTCCTCACACTCCAGAGCCACCTTCCGGCTGTCGTGAACCGTAATGGTCCCGTTGTGACCCGGCATCTTGAGCTGTAAGTATACATAACACGGTCGTGCCATGAACTTGGCGTAAGCCGGCCGTCCGAATATAGCGTGGTATGGACTTCTTATCTTGACCACCTCAAAGGTCAACTTCTCCACCCTGTAGTTGTTCTCATCACCAAAAGCCACTTCCAGTTCGATCTTGCCGACTGGATAAGCCGACTTACCAGGTACCACACCATGGAAGATAGTATTTGACTGGCTGAGGTTCTTATCGACCAGCCCCATACGACGGAAAGTCTCATAATAGTGGATGTTGATGCTGCTGCCTCCATCCATGAGTACCTTTGTGAACTTGTAACCTCCCACCTGAGGGGCCACCACTAAGGCCAGGTGGCCCGGGTTGTCCACCCGGGGGGGTGATCCTCCCTACTCCACACTATGGGCTGCTCAGACCACCGTAAATAGCGTGGAACTGCCGGCTTAACAGCATTAACAGCCCTCTTGTGAAGCTTCTCGTCTCGTTTGCACAGGCTAGTGGTGAACACGTGATACTGTCCACCGCTAAGCTGCTTCGGGTTGGTCTGATATCCCCCCTGCTACTGTTGATGACCCTGACCCGACTGTTGATTAAAGCCCCCTTGGCCGTTCTGAGGACCGGAATTTGAACCACCGCCCGGGCCATGAAAGCCGTCGACGCCTGAACCGCCAGCGCCTGAGCCGCCGCCCGGACCATTGTAGTTTTTAAAGGCCTTCATGATAGCACAATCCTTCCACAGATGAGTCGCTGGCTTCTCTCTAGAGCCGTGTCTCGGACAGGGTTCGTTCAACAGCTGCTCCAGAGAAGGTCCTGACCCGCCGCCTCGGGGAGGGGGCCTCCCCTTGCGTCGCTGGTTATTACCTTGAGAGCTGGTGTTGGCTACAAACTCTAGGCTGCCATCGGCCTTACGCTTGCCTCCTCCTTGGTTCCCCGGGTTAAACTGGGGACCCTTGCCGTTGCCATTCTTCTTTCCCTTCCCTGCCCTTTCATCATCTGAAGGGGGATCCTTGGTACCATCGGAATCGGCGTATTTGACAAGAGCCGCCATTAGGGTACCCATATCGGTGCAGTCGCGCTTGAGCCGCCCAAGCTTCATCTTAAGGGGCACAAAGCGACAGTTCTGTTCCAACATTAAGACTGCAGAGCCGGCATCCATCTTATCTGATGAATGTATGATCTCCTTGACCCGGCGAACCCAATGGGTCGTGGACTCGCCCTCCTGCTGCTTACAGTTAGTCAAGTCCACAATTGACATAGATTGCCTGCAGGTATCTTTGAAGTTTTGAATGAACCGGGCTTTCAGCTCAGCTGAGGACCCAATGGAGTTCGGTGGTAGCCCTTTTAACCACGTGCGGGCAGTTCCATCTAACATCATGGTAAAATATTTGGCCATGGCCGCCTCGCTGACCTCTAGTAATTCCATAGCCATCTCATAACTCTCAATCCAAGCTGCACGCTGTAAGTCTGCTGTATAGTTAGGCACCTTCCTAGGGCCCTTGAAGTCCTTAGGTAGACGTTCATTACGGATGGCTGGTACCAAACAAGGGACTCCCCCGGTCCTGGTAGAAATTCCCACATCAACGGACGTCGTCGGATAAGCCGGGGGGGGGGGGTCTGATAAGCCGTTAATTGAGGCGCCTGCTCCGCCTCTTGCCGTGCTTGGGTTATTGCGTAGAAGGCTCCATTAGGAGCCGGGCCATGACCAGGGGGCGGGTCATGGCGCCGGACATTACTTGAGCCGGTCGCTGAGACCATTTGCCGGCTGTAACTCGGGCTCTGACCTGGACGAGGGGTTGAGCGGATCCTATCCCAGCTGTAGGAGTACGCCTCTTGCTGTGCCAGCGCGGTCTGTAGGATTTCCCTGACCCGGCGGGTTTCGATGGCCGCCGGAGAATCGCCATCAACGGGGAGAGCCGCCAGCCGTGCTGCTGCAGCCACCATGTTCTCTAGCGGGTTATCATAATGACACGGGGGTATTGGCACATACTGAGGCGAGGCAGGGGGCACCTGGGGAGGCTCCATCATTCGTGGCTGAATAAGGGGCCCAGACCCGGGGCGCAATGACTCCTGGCGGGTTACTAGACCCTGCACCTGGCGTGTTAAAGAGATTGCGTGGATCGTAGACCGGCGGGAGCCGAGACTGGGCCTTCTGATGCCTCCTTCTCATAACCTCATTGGCCGCGTTCTGGTCCATCGTGAGTTGGAAGGACTGCGCCTGAATTAGCTGAGTCCGGGCATCGAGGGCCGCCCGCTCCGCAGCCAGCCTGATTCCTTCCGCTGCGAGATCCTCTTTAGCCTTTATCAGATCTAATTTTAACTGCGCCACCTCCGCATCATGCTGAGCTTGATCCGCCAGGTCGACCGTGGCGGTTAACAGGGCCGTCATCTTGTCCGTGAGATCCATCAGTACCTGGGCCGGAGAAGGCACCGGGTTTCCCGTTCCAGCAGCGGGGTTCTGAATAGGCTGCGCACCGGCCATAAAAACTCCAACCTGACTTGGCGGCTCAAAAAGGTCCGGAATACTGTCGCCATCGGAACAACCCATGAGCCTGCTATCTTGGAGTTGATACAACGAGTTTGATTCGTCGGTGGCCGACTCGCCGTCAGAGCCGGCGGCCGCCTCATCACGAGACCCGGAAGGATCAGAGGGCCCTCCATGGATACATCCCACAAAAGCGCGCCTTAAGGCAGGCCGGGCCCGAGCGGGTCGTGCGCGCTGAGCCGTTTCAACGAGATCGGCGCAGAGATCCGGCTCGGGGCCCGGCTCACCAACCTTGCCAATGAAGACATGAATTCCGCCAAAGGGGACCCGGTACCCGTACTCAATTGAGCCGGCGTCGGGGCCCCAGTCCTTGTCGTCGATGTAGAGCTTGCCGCGACGACTCTTGGTCATCCGGCCTACGGCGTATCCCTTGAGCCCTTCGAAGCTGCCCTTCAAGAACTCAAATCCACCATGCGCTGGCCCCACGGTGGGCGCCAACTGTCATGGAATTGTCACGGCAGATGTCCTTGAGCTAGGACTTAGTCGTGGAGCCATCGCAGCTAGGAAGCTTGAAGGGGTTATGTGGGACAAGGAACATGAGGGTTTATACTGGTTCAGCCCCTTACGGTGAAGGTAAAAGCTTACGTCCAGTTCGAGGTGTTATTGATTAGGGTTACGATCGCCAGGGAGCTAAACAGCTATGCCCGGTTCTCGATGAGGTTGTTGTCGCCCTTAAGCCGCTGCCGGGTCCTCCCTTTATATAGGGAGGTTGACGCCCAGCAGCCCTTAGAGTCCCTGCCGGCTCATAAAAGCGTCCGGCTCGGACTCTAAACAATACTTGCCTTACACTACAAGTCTACTATAACAATGATGATAACTACGGGCTTTAAGCCATATCCGGGTCTCAGCCCATCTCTGGCCCATTATCTTGAAACTTGGCTCCGGGCTTCTGGCAACGACCCTACGAGTAACCCGGCCCCTCCTGGCGGGTGACTCTAAGGTCTATATCCTCAACACCGGGGGAAAAGGCTTAGGTAGCAAATGGTAAAACCAAGGTTGGGCCTTGCTGGAGGAGTTTTATTGAAGGCGAACTCTCAAGGGGGTCCCATAAATCACCCGACCGCGTAAGGAACGCAAACTCAAGGAACATAAACCCGGTATATCAGTAACTAGGGCGGCAAGAGTGGATCAAAACACCAGGCATAAGGCCGAGCCTTCCACCCTTTACCAAATATATAGATGCATTAATTAAATAAGAGATATTTTGATATCCCAACATATCCATGTTCCGACATGGAACAAGCTTCAACTTCACCTGCAACTAGCAACGCTATAAGAGGGGCTGAGCAAAAGCGGTAACTTAGCCAATCAACGGTTTGCTAGGAAAGGGTGGTTAGGGGATGACATGGCAAAATGGGTGACATGATATAGCAAGTGATAGGTAGCGGAGCATGGCAATAGAGCGAACAACTAGCATAGCAAAGATAGAAGTGATTTCGAGGGGTGGTCATCTTGCCTGCAAGGTTCTCAGAGTTGTCGAAAGCTTGATCCTCGTAAGCGTACTCGACAGGTTCCTCGTTCACGAACTCGTCTCCCGGCTCTACCCAAGACAAGAACACAAACAAACGGAACCACAATCAACAACGAGAAATGCGCAAGCAACATGATGCAAAACATGTATGATATGCAAGATATGATGTGCGATGCATATGCGTGCTCCGGAAGGAAAAATGATGACATGGCAGTAACTTGGCAAACCAAGCATGCCACTGGAAAGATGAGATGATTTCGGTCGAAATCGATATAAAGATCACCGGAATCGGATGCACGGTTTGCAAATGGCAAGCAAAACAAGAATGACACGAATCTGCGATAAACAGCAAGATAGCACTTAAAATGCAACAAGCAACAATGCTACAGCACCCCAACATAGCAACAAGCACATGGTAGTAATCTACAGGAGATGCTTGACAAAATATGAACACTGAGCTACGGCTAGACCACAATATATCAAGCTCAAACAAGCATGGCAAAAGTGCAAAAGATAACAGGTTCACAGACTTGGTGAAAAACTGGACATGACAGTAAACAGCATCAGGTAGCAATGTTCAGAGCACGAAATCAACATGCTACAGGAACTTAACATAGCAAAGCAAGGCATGGAAGTGTTCTACTAATGCACATGACAAAAGTCCCTTACTGACCA
This sequence comes from Triticum aestivum, assembly GCF_018294505.1. Lineage (NCBI taxonomy): Eukaryota > Viridiplantae > Streptophyta > Magnoliopsida > Poales > Poaceae > Triticum > Triticum aestivum. The sequence goes on along the minus strand of NC_057796.1, from coordinate 120,777,267 downwards.
TAAGCCAAAAAGGACCAGAAGATATGATGGCAAGCATGTAAACATAGCAAGTTTCGTTATCAGGTTTCAGACTTGGCAGAAAACAGAGCATGGCAGAAATAATAATATGTAGGCCTCTTTGTGAGCTTGATGCACTCACTACAGAGCAATTCACTACAAACCAAGCACAACTACAGGAAGATGACATGTTTATAAAACTAACCATGGCAAGAACAATGGCATAGCATGTATGGATCAACTACAATAAGCTTGGCAAAATTGCATATCATGTTAAGAAACTGCCAGAAATATTTTATAGCAAAAGTAGAGCAAGATTGAGTCATGCTATGGCACTCCATAATTGCAAAACATTGCAGGAATGGATCAATTACAACTATATCTATAAAATATCCTTAATGAATATCTTCAAAATATGCATAGATCTCTCTGTAGCATCAAGTTTACATGGCAATAAAATAACAGCAGACAAGGACTTGGAGAAATCACTGTCCCTGAAATCAGAAATATTACGGAGCCTACTTTGCATGCTTGTGCTAGCAACCAAAGGGATCACAAAAATACATGAACTACACCACTGGAAAGATGACATGACATACATCAAAACACATGTAGAGCTCATGCTCAAAAAATGCACAGATTAAATGATACAAAAATGACAAATCTCCAAGTTCTGATAAGAACCAGACAATAACAGCAACTAGCCCTCTTCCAACAGAGATTTGGGCATCAATATGACCTCTAATGAACATGGTGCAATTGAACAAAATGAAGAGCATCACGAGACGAACAATTTGACATATTACACGCGCGAATCGCAGCTACTTGCACGGAGTTATAGCATCACGAACAAGTGCACATGCTGTAAAAATTCCAACACTTAGAGAAAATTAGGGGGGGCGAGAAGTCAACGCGCGTACAGAGAGAGAGATCCAGATCGGGGAGCTCGACGGGGCTTCGGCTCCGGCGGCCGGTGCGCTGCTCGCCAGCGGGGAGGAAGGAGCGGCGCCGGCGCGGGGGAAGGAGAGAAGGCGAGGCGGCGGCACC